>NW_024091673.1:0-19381 GCF_014356525.2 Nilaparvata lugens
TTGTAATAAAATTCTTCTAAAGATTTTATTCGATTTAATCTACTTACACTTGTTTTTGTATGTGGCCATCTGCCTATTATTTTATTAATATTAAATCTCAACTTGTTTACTCATTTTGTCTTTTATTGGCGTACTCACCACACTTCAAGCTATCAGTTTTTTATGCGCAGAATTCAGAGATTTATTTGTAGGTATTAATACCAACTATCATTCACAGTCCACTGCCCTCACTTTGGATTCTGTCAGCTATATTGTACCAAATAGAAATTAGATCTAAGTTAGTAAACTTTAATTTGTAACTAAATTTTAATTTTTGTAATTTTTGAGTGTCCCAAATTTATTTTTCGGGACGAAAAAAAATTAAGGAGGGAGGAATTATGAAAACTTAAACAATTGATGTACTGACTACTATGTTTGTCAGTACCGCTTAGTGTCGCTCTCAGCGCGCTCATTTTAGTTAGTCTACTCCAGCCACTTGATGTGTTAACATGTATTTTTCGCAAATAAAATTTCTTTTTAAAAACTGAGTTTTAATGAACGTGAACGTATTTTATATATATATATATTAGTAAATAAGTGTGAATAAGTGTATATATTGGAACATTCAATTCATCTAGTAGAAAAATCAATGTAGTAAAAATAGTTGAAAACAGTGAAAAAACGTTGACAAGATTGGAATTTTCAATTCAGATTTTCTACATCAAAAGTGTTTTGCTTCAATATATGGTGAGTGAAACAAATGATAACATATTCTGCTTATTTCATATGAGTTATTCACATTCTTATCTACTAATGAAATGAATGTTCAAACTGTAGACCCATGTATAGTCTGGTAGCGCAAAAAATTCACTGAGGCAAGTGGGAAAATAACTCCAGCTCGGTCAATACAGGTTCAAAAACAATCAATTTGATCTCAAATTTTGGTGCAGAATATTTTCTATGATTAAAAAAAGATTTGCAATCATTGAATCCACATTGACTGAGCTAGAGTCATTCACCAATTTCGCAGGAACAACATCTATGTGCGCAACCAGACTATAACATGACATCCTATTTTTTGATGTGCTGACCAAACCGGACCGTCAAAAAACAAAACAATCAAATTCTCTTCCATGGAAAATAATTGGGAACGAAATTAAACATTTTGGTGACCTGAGCCATCACCATCAACTCGGTGACGTCAGAGGACTGACTGCCACCAAAGCACCAGTGCATCGTTCCAATATTGATTTGGTGTAGGGAGGATCGCCATGTAATGTTCTCAGTTAGGTCAATCCCAACAGGCTCAGCTTGAATGATCATCGGTGCTCTGGTGCACTGTTCGATCATTTTGTGAGTGTTGTCAAAGAGGTTGAATATCCAATTATTTTGAAAATTGAAAGCGCAGTAGAACAGCCCAGTCTAGTTATGCCCGATAAAATTACCTTCCCGCTTAGAGAATTGATAGAGCGATGCTCATCATTTTATAAAGTATTGAGAAGTACAGTTTATGTTTTGAGATTCATGAAAAAACTTCCGCGCAATTCGCAGGCTTCTCACCATTCTATCTACTGTACAACAAGGAGCCAAATCTGCCCATAGCTATAATGATGAGTGGGGCAAAATGAAAATGAGTTAAAAGATCAAGATGATGTACTGGACTTGAATGATTTCACCAGACACTTGAATTTCGAACTGACAGTAAAGTGTGCAGCAAAGTGTGAGTAAAGCAAGTCTGACAAGGTATTGTTATTTTACATCTGGTGCTCATTATAATATTCAAATTGAAATATAAAGTAGTTTCATGATTTAAAACAAGGAACATATTTGCAGCTGAATTATGTGGCTATTACTATTCTTAGTATAATCGAATTTGATAATGCTTTGTTAGATTTAAATATTTTTTTAATTGACAGTACCTATTCAATGATTGTGAAAATGATGAATTTATATTTCTGTTTTGTTTAGATTGATTAAGAATATGACGAATTCAAAAAATTTGATTTGAGAGATGTTCATCTTGTTATAGCGTGTTGCTTATCAGACATTATCAGGATGAATGCTCCCAACTCTCCCTACAAAGATGGAGATCATTTGAAGTGCATACTCTTATTATTAATGAAGTTTATATAATGACTACTTCATTTTTCAAAATACTATAGAAATAATCATCGCACAGGCACAAGTGATTTTAAGAGCATTGTTAAATGAATATGGAACTCTCGTGATAGGAATATGTCACAATGATTCCATTATTTTGCCATTTATAATAACTTGGCTAATCGATTTGCCATATATTATGCGAAGCCACCTTTCAGTGAGTGAATTTGATATTTAGAATTTTTACCTGCAAAGATATTTTGCATCAAGTTCATAATTATTTATTTATTTGTAGTCTATACAAATTCTATAAATGAAAGGGAATTAATATGTTGATTTTTTTAATAAAAAAAATAATCACTATTAGTAAAAAATGAGGTAGTTATGCTTTAAATCATCCCTGAAAATAAATTATTTTACATTATAATCCTCCTTTTCTATTTAGATCTCAATAAATGTTCGCCAGTCACTTTGTTCAGGGTAATAAAGCTGGATACAGTGAATTATGTTTTCAAATATTTCATTTGTCCTTTAAGAGCTGTCAAATCTATGTTTCATTCATTCTTAGTTATATTTAGCTTAAAAAGTTTCAATAATTTTAATATCAAGTCCACTCAGTGCATTAATATTACTGATATTAATCTGAATTAGTTTTGATATTCTACACTTGATATAAGTTTCGACATCAATCATTTTAAAAATTAAAAAAGTTCGATTCATTTTGAAATTAGATTACACCTTGAGTTTAATACCCAGAAAACATGGAAGCCATTATTTCTTGTGTGAATTACTTATAGATCAAGATGATGAACGAAACATGTCTCAATTATTCATTTATTCTGATTGACAGGCTATAAAATATATCTTATGGCGCATTATTATTTTATTCATCATTTTAATGTATCATTTCATTGAATATAAATAAATAGAATTTAACAGATAACTTGCTAATTTGGATTGGAGGCCCTTAGTTGGACTTTTCTCGTGTTTTAAAAAGATCTAACAGTTACTAGATGTGTATTACTGTAATACCTTTTTTACGATTTTATCCTAAAAAGAAAATGTAATACTCAATTTTGAGAATTTAAAATAATCTCATTAATGTGAATGAGGTGAAATGAATTTCATTTGTGATGATGTAGTAAGATGCACTAAGCAAAGTATTATTGAAGACTTATTTTTATTGTATTATACATTTGTATATTTATTTCTCTAATTACCATTTCCGCAGTCTACTTTTTCGTTTCTTGTTTGATGTTATAAAATCGACATCATTGAATAAAGCTAAATTGTGATTGAAATTATTGAGAATAAATTTGAGCAAATGTGACTGAAACTTTGTATGCTATAGATTGTTCCGGTACTAATGAGAGAAAATTTATCGACAAAAAAGTTGAAGGTTGTTTATATGTATACATAAAATGTATGTATGTATAATGTGTGTTGTATGTAATTTAGGAGTGACTATTTGAAGGGAGTGATAGACTGTGCATTAAGAAGGAGAATGTCGTTCACATTTTTCTAATTGGCTAGAATGAATACCATTAAAGTAATGTATTACCGAGCATTGGATGACTGATTTTGAGCTAGAAGTGAACTCTAATCTCAAACACCTCCAACTAGTGACTGGTTACCGCCGCTCAACTCTCGGAGGGGTGGCCATTTATTCCAAGTATACTGCTTCTGAGTATAAAGTATTAAATAATATTTCTGTGGAGTTGGACTGTGAATTAGCAGGTGTAGAGTTTCTGGATATTGACACAATAGCCATTGCAGTCTGCCGAAGTACACAAGGTAATTTTGTTACATTTTGTAGGGTAATAGAACTGGCTCTTAGTTATTTGAATAAGAAAAACCGAAAAACAATATTTTGTGGCGACTTCAATTCACATTTTAATGCTGCAGATGACAAGAATGCGGAATATTGCATTAATTTATGATGTATGTAATGTATGGCTTTGAAATGATAGTGTATGAACCGACAAGGGGCACCAATTGTCTTGACAATGTATTCACATCTTTCCAACAAATTTAAATGTACAAGTAAGTAATTGTCATGTTAGCGATCACTTGGGCCAGCTAATATCCATAGTCAAAGTGAATAACAATATTGATAAAAGACTTATAAAAAACCGACAAAAATTAATGAAAGTAAAATAAGTAAATTTAGGTGTCATCTGCTGAAAGAAAGTTGGTCTGAGATTTTTAGTGATTGTGATTTTTTGCAAGTTTTGATAGATTCTTGAATTCAGTGAGGTATTACCTATGGTTTGAGTATCGTTGAAACTAGAAAATAAATCCTAACTACAATAATGGTAGGAATTCAAATAGTAATAATAAGCTCAATTGGTACACTCCAGAGTTGAAAAATCACAAGAACAGGCTGGATTTTATGTACATTCTTTCTAAGACAAATCCTGAATACAGAGATTTGTACATTAGGGGGAAAATTCTTGTAGAAACTGAGTATAAGAGAAGCAAAAAACAGGCTAACAGAAGTGTTATATAAAATTTACAGAATGAGACGAAAACATTCTAGAGCATTTTTAATAGAAATATATCAGAGACAAAGTTCCCTCCAAAGGTTATAACTCCAGACACCTTCAAATGCTATTTTGCAAATATTGCCGAAGAAATTAAGAATAAACTTATAAAAAATCTATAATGCACTTGCAGCCAATCTATTGGAAAATAAGAATGTCTCTGTAAGTATAGGAAAGTTTAGCTTCTAACCTATTACAGAGAATTGTGTCCTGGAAGTTGTGAAGCACATGTCCCCAAAGAATAGCAAAGATCATTATGGACTATCTAATGCTCTTTTTAAGCGTGTTATAGATTGTATTGTAATCTACAGCTCTGATAAATGAAATCATTGCCAAGGGTGAATTTCCGTCTTCTCTCAAAATTACTAAAGTGATGCATGTTTTCAAAAGAGGTAAGCATGATGAGATTACCAACTGCAGACCGATTACCTTAGTCCCTATATTATTGAAAATTATTGAAATCCTACTGGGGAAGCAGCTGTGCACATTTATTGAGGCTAATAACTTGCTCTGCAAGACCCAGTTTGGTTTCAGGAAGGCCTTTCAACTATACATGCCCTAATAAATTTGGTTGAAGAAATTATTGTCTGTTTTGAGGAAAAAACCACTGCTGCTGTATCACTATGTGACCTTAGCAAAGCATTTGATTGTGTGTCACATGACATCCTTCTGGCTAAGTTGGAGCACTTGCATGTTGGGAGACCTGCCCTTGAGTTACTGTCTTCTATTTGCAGGGCAGAACTCAATATGTCTGTGTGGATGGTGAGAGCTCTTGTGTTTTGCCTGTTAAATGTGGAGTGCTACAAGGCTCTATAATGGAACCACTACTATTTATAATCATGATTGACGATCTGAGTATAAATGTCCCATCAAAGGTCTTACTATATGCAGATGACACCACAGTGCTCAATAAACATGAAAATGCCGCTCAGGTGGTTGCACTGTCTAGGAATAATCTCAAATTTGTACAAAATTGGTTGAACGCAAACGAACTGTTCCTTAGGCTAGTTTCACACACATTCGGTTCGGTTTGTTTTGTTTTCGGCAGATTCCAATAAGTAGGAAACGGTAATTCGGTTTGAATTCGGTTCCGAATAGCAACCGCAAAGCACCTAACGCCCCCTCGACACGAATAGGTTTTATCATATTCGAATTCATTGCTAGGAAACAGGAAACAAAAACAAAGTCTTTCACGCACGCTCGGTGTTTTGTTTTTATTTTAACATGACATCGTGATTATGTTTCAAAATCTTCTATGTCAAAATCATATGGTCAATTCATTTCAGTTAGTTCACTAGAGGATTTTTTTTTCAATGAATAGTTTGCTAAAAAATATGGAGATAAATTTAAACTCAGGGAGAATTTCTATTATAATTTTATTTTTTCATGAAAATTACATGATTTCATTAATGTAGAGAAGAGATGAAGGTTATGTACCATGTGTCAAAACAAGAAAAAAATAATTTGAAAAAATAATCACTCTGAACGTCCAAAATTAACATATTCATAGAGAAACTATTCAAAAAGTTAAAATTTTGATCAACTTGAAATTTTGTTGTTCAAGGAATCACATCTTACTATTTGAAACCAGCTGTTATATTTTAATACCAGCATGAATATTGTGAAAATCCAAACACAGCTGTGTCTGAGAAGAAAATAAGGAATTAGAACCATACGAATGAAAACCTGATATGTATGCAAGTCTCATTCGTTTTCGGCAACGAACCGAAAACGTACCGAACCGAATGAGTGTGGCTAGCATAGATGAGGATATAAAAAAACAGTCACTTTTGAGCTTAGAAGTAGTTAATCGGTCAGTAGTAGACACTGACAAAGTTCATAAATTCCTAGGAATATTTATAGGCTCATCTCTAAACTGGACCCAACACATTTCTGGTCTAAAAAGTAAGTTGAGTAGCGGTGTATTTACCCTTAAACGGTTATGTGGGGAGCTGGAACAGGATGGTCTGCGGTAAGCCTATTTTGGTATTTTCCAGTCACATATGTCCTATGGCCTGATATTCTGGGGCCGTGCCTCGCACGCAAAAGATATTTTCATTATTCAAAAGAGGGATATCAGAGTCATTGCACAAAATCGATATCGAGAACATTGTAGAGACATTTTCATTAATCTGCGAATATTAACGTTCTATTCGTTATACATAATGCAATGCCTATTATATTTGTAAATTAATCCAGGTAAAATGAAGTTGAGAAGCACAACACATTCGCATAACACTAGATCTAGTCATTTGATTAATGTTAACAGAAGGAGATTGCATAAAACAGATCAAAGTCCATTAAATGCTGCAATTGAATTGATGAACAGACTTCCAATTGAGGTGAGACAACTCTGTAACAGAAGGTTCAAACAGAGTCTAGAGATATTCTACTTGAGTAACCCTTTTTATTCAGTTAAAGAATTTCTTGACAAAAACTATGTGTAGGGGATTTTAAAATCTAAGACCCAGAGCATTATAGCTATAAAGCTATGTAAATTTGGCTTAATAGTAATATATGGTATATAGTAGTGATATGGTTTGTAGTATTTATTATATGACAGGCCTATATGTTAAGGTGTGACATCATGTTGGGGCTCTATTACTGAAATTCATCATTGGCTTGAGGGAGCACACCTGAATAAATTAACCGATCCTTTATGTGAAGAAAATTAAACCAATCTTAGGATATATCATTCTATAACTCACTGCATAATGATGCATATGTGAGTCATACCAGTAAGAGCATGTATATATGTATTAGGTGACCGTATTCTTGCTTTATTCTTGTTTGTGTATATCTGTAGAGATCTCTTTTCCATTATAGTTCACTTCAAAGCTGGTAGATGGCGTCAGAATTATAACAAACAAGATTCCATATGACATGCCATCGTCACAGAAAGTTCTACCAACAGGCCACTTTGAACTATTTTTTCATTTATTCTGATTAAAAATAGAGAAAAAATACACATAAGCTCTCATAATATTCAATCACCATGGAAAAATCATTCTATTATGATTTATATCGAATATTTTCTTGCTGTACAAAAATCAGTTTGACTCATATTTGCACCATCATGCATTCTGGTATGTTCACCTCCCGGCCTTTGCAGGTTATGTTTACAGTACGACTCCAGAGGTGTTGTGTGTTGTTTTTTCGTGAAAAAGTTCTGATTTCAACAATAATTATTGGAATGAAAAATAGAGTGACGTATAAAGTTAGTAGGCTAGTGTAAAAATATTTTTTCAGCAGTTTGGATGAAATTCAGCAGTTTCTTATTTTATAAAAGACATTGACAAATTGAGTGATGAACAAATTTTGGATGCATTGTTTGAAGATTGTGAGGGACATGAGCTCTCATTTACTATTCCTGATGGGAGCGACTTGGAGTCATCGGATGAAGAAGACAGCACTCAGGAAGGTCAAATAATTTCCCAATCTAAGTTGAGGAGTAAAACTGTTGAAGCTGAGAATGAAGGTGAATCTACTCATCAGGAGAATCTTCAGGAATCAACCCCTCAACCTGGCCCATCGCATCAACAAGGTAGGAGCACACAGAGAAGGGCTGTCATTTGGAAAAAAAAGAATTTAGATCACCAGATGTACAATTTACTGGAGAAAAACCTCTCCCTGAAGAAGTGAAGCAGCTAGAGACTCCATACCAATTTTTCAATTACTTTTTCAATGAAGAACTATTGATGAAAATTTGTGAACAGACTCTAATATATAGTGTTCAAAAAGACCCTGCTCGACCTTTTGAAATTCAGCCAACTCTCTTGAGAAAGTATTTAGGGATTTTGATCTTCATGTCAATTGTAAGAATGAACAACCTTAGGAGTTACTGGAGCAGAACTATTATAGTTATGAATGTGATGGGAGTGAATAGATTTGAAGAAATAAAAAATGAAATACCACGCCCTGCAATTGTCCAGGAGTATGTAAAGTTCATGGGTGGTGTTGATCTCCTGGACAGCCTCATTGGTCAACACAAAATATCTGTCAGGTCTAAGAAATGGTATTTTCGAATCTTCTACCACCACCTAATTGACCTGACTGTCGTGAACTCATGGCTGCTGCTCAAGAGGGTTCATGGCAACAAGATGACACTGGGCCAATTTCGGGAGGAGTTGTCAATAACACTATGCGGAATTGGAGAGAAGGAGCAAGCAAAAAGAGGAAGGCCGAGTACCGCCAGCAAGCTAGAGGAAGAATTTCAGGAGAAGAGAAGAGGTCCTGCAGTTGCCCCGCCACCGAAGGATGTTAGGCTGGATGGAGTTGGTCACACTCAAAGCTGGGGGACAAGATTGAGGTGCAAGCTTCCAAGTTGCAGTAGCTATTCATCAATACTTGTGATAAGTGTGGACTAAATCTTTGCTTCAATAAAGATAGGAATTGCTTTAAAGAATTCCATAGAAATTGATGGAAAGCAGTGAATTTCAATTTATGAAAAACAGTAAATTTCAATGTATATGTAGGGTACTTAGATTACTTTTTTAGTGATAGTTGGTTTTTTCTATTAATATTTTTTTTTGCATATAGGTTTTTCTATTATTATTTGTTATATGGTTTGGCTATTATTTTTTTTTTTGCATATAGGTTAGAAATAAATATTTTTTTGCATATAGTTTGAAATTTATTTTTTAAGAATATATTGAGTATGATTTTTTCATGAATTACGATTTTTTATGAACCAATAGTACTTCTATATCATGGAATAGGCTACATGCTGTACTCTGAACATATATGAAATCTGGTATGTCAATGCATGATGATGCATATATGCATCATACCCCTTTCTACTCCACCCTGAATGTTAAAACAGTTTTAGAATTTTTCAGTATTTTTCCCAGTATCATGAGTCTTAATACACGAATAAATTTATTTCCAAACAAATTCTGAAAATCTTGCAGTGAAGGGTTTTAATATATGGTATATAGTAGTGATATGGTTTGTAGTATTTATTATATGAGAGCCTATATGTTAAGGTGTGACATCATGTTGGGGCTCTATTACTGAAATTCATCATTGGGCTTGAGGGAGCACACCTGAATAAATTAACCGATCCTTTATGTGAAGAAAATAAACCAATCTTAGGATATATCATTCTATGACTCACTGCCAATAACACCAAGGTTTTCTTCTATTGCCAGTGCAGTTACAACACTATAATTATTGTACTTTCAGTTACGACAGTATGCAAAATTAGAGTGAGCAAAGACAGTGCCACTACATGTTAAAGAACTGCTAATATATTCCTAAACACTACAAAATAAAATCATATTCCAGTCTTTTGCTATTGTTTATTCTATCATTAACATTCCGGTAATCGCGTTCTTTAGAATAACATGAAAGATCACATCTTGTACTTTTTAAGCAGTCATTTTTATTATTAAAAATATATTTGTTATCAAAATTATTTTAATGGCAATTTATGAAATAAGTTCCATTTGATACTCATTTTTGAAAGTTATCATTCCAAATGGTTCCAGAATCTCTTTTCCAGTTGGTATGATCCTGTTGGTATACAACGAACAGTCGCGTGTTGTACTTTTTAGAACAGTCTGTAATTAAGATGATAAATCAATTTTTTTAATAAATGTATCATTTATTAATTTAAATTGCCTTCAATTGTGAATGGGAGAGATGCAGTTGAAGGCATAGATGATAGCCGAGATCCCGCAAAGTGAAAATACGCTTTTAAAATAAGAAATTGATTAACTGTTGCACTTTTTACAACAACGCGACTACCGAAGGTTACTGAATGAACTCTTTGTAGCCTATATAACGAATAAAAGATGAAATTATCTCAACTTAGTTCGGGATACGCGGTTGGCACCTTGTAGCGGCAGTCGAGGAGTCCAGTCGATACAGTATCAAAGAGACGAGATTGCACTAGGTGGGTGCGCAGAAGAACTGCGCACTAGTGGCTGTTGGCGCGAATCGAGTCCTCCTGCTGTGCATGTCAGTCAGCTTGTTGCCTGCAGCACCACCACATTCATCTCAAACACAAATAGAAAAGTATTTAGCAATATTTTAACCATAATAAAACAATAACATGAACTTGATGAAATGTCCTCCAGTATTATGATGAACATTCAGGATTGGTGAAAATTATGGAAACAGCCTAATATTCATTTTACAAGGATAATTTGGGGATCTTATTACTAACTTCCTGTACCTTCAGAATTTTGTTCTCCAATCTTGGATCCGCCATATTTTATTTAAATTCATTCTTTTAAATAGGGAGGTGGTCATATGATCCATGATTTCAATACAAAATCCAAGAGAAATTACATTGCAAATTGATGATATTTTGTTTATGTTCAGAAATCTATAAAGCTGTTTCTTAACATACAGTTCAATGATTTTTGCCAGATTTGAAAGTAAACTTATAGGTCTATAATTCGTGATTTTTCGTTTATCTTGTGATTTGAAAATTGGTCGTATCACAGTTGCTTTAAAGACATCTGGAAAAATTCCTGGTTAAAACTATTATTAATAATGTGTTCAAGTGGTGATGCTACAAAGATCCTAACATTTTTAAAACAGTCACAGTAATTGCATATGACCCGCCCCGGCCCAAATGAACACCTAAGGCACTCGATCGCCTCGGCTCCAACACCAGCCTGTGAGACTAACTGAAAGAAAAGAGATATTGCGTCGCCAGTTCCAATTTTGAACATTAAGAGGACGAAAATCGTCACCAGGCTGTGGTGGATACTATATTTTCACCAATTAATATAAATAATTAGTATTAACGAAAATCGAAATTAAATGCTGTAATTATCCTTCTGTCTATTGATATAAACAATTATTGAACGCATTTGCACAGATATTTGGATTATCATTAGCACTAAAATTAACTTCACCATTAATCTATATCTCTTTGAATTGAAATATAATTATTCTTCTCTTAAGAAATACTAACAATACAGAATATACATATAGAAAACTTGAAGAAGGTTCCTCACATGGGCAAAGCCTGTGTGCGAGGAACGATTTCTCTACATTTACATATACTGTACTTAAATATACAATGATAAATATGACAATGATACAATACAATTGAAAAACAAAACATTTCAACCAATAATAAGCATTAAACATAACATATTATCAAAACAAAAGAAACAGAGCAATAATAGTTATTAATTACAAGATACTGTATATTACTTACAGACGTAAAACGATAATAAATGGTATTGGATACTACAAGAAATCAATCCCAAAAGAGACATCCCAGACACACTCAAAATCCCTCACACACCGTACACATTAACTTCCTATTTCTATGTTAATTTTCATTTTTATTCATATTCTATATTAATTTTTGATATTATTGTATACTTGCGTTCTTATCACACCACTCGAGCTCTATCGATCAGAATAAATTGATACTATATATTCTCCATTTCCTCACGATTCACACTATGTATCCATTTGTTGACTATTTGCTTGAGATGGCTTATTTTATTATTTCGGGATTTTTATAAATTCTGGTAGCTTAGGGAAAAGCATATTGATTTTATAATGCGAGGATGTAGTTGTGAACGTTTTAAGCAGTCTAGGAGTGATGATACCTGTGTTCAGAGCAGTTCTTGTTTGGTAATTGTGGCGGATAGTAGTGAATAAAGAAGTCTTGCGCTTAAAAATATACAAAATCAGGGTTTTGAAATAGAGTTGAGTAATGTTAAGAACTTGAAATTGTTAAATAGTGCGTCTGTGGGATATTGTTGAGGCTGACGAATTGCAGTTTTCATGATAATTCTTTGCATGACTGATAAAGGGGAAAGTATAGTCTTATATGCACCACCCCAAGCAATAATTCCGTACAGCAACGTTGATTGGATATATGCGTAATAGACCATTCTAATCAGCTCCAGCGTGAGAATCCGACTTAAGGAAAAAAAATGTATATGAATTTTCTGAGTTTGTTCCTGATATATTGCACGTGTATAGACCACCTTAAACCACCTCATGCCAAGATGCCGTTTAGCAAGGACTCAGAGGAGTTATCCTTTCATTGCCTTCAAGATGTTTAATAAGCTGCCAGAGTGGGTCAAGGATAGTGGAAGTGATAGACAGTTCCGAGCAGTTTTGAAATCACTCTTGGTGGAGCATAGTGAGATGATAGTGAGATGACATTTTGAAACTTTTTTTGTGACATGTTTTTTAAACCCCCTGACACAGTCTATCCAGCAGCGCTGGTCAATGACCTAGAATAAAACTAATTAACTCAATTCAATTCAATTCAATTTATTCCACATGAAATACAAATTTGTACAATATAGTTAAGTTACAATAAACAATAATATAAAGATAAATTACTTTACTATTTTATTTAAAATTGTAACATTATTGAAAAGTAGAATCCCCCAAGAAGACTATACATCTGTGAATGGGGGAGAGTTCCTATGAGCAAGCTAATAACAAAAAGTAAATTAAGTTTGAAATAGTTATAAGCAAAATAATATACATTCATAATACTAAGTTAACCTAACATATATGCTAGTATGATAGAGTGCAATCTACAGACTATTGCACTTCCCTACCACTGTTTTTGTACCATTTGTGAAGAGTGCTTAAATGGAAAGAAAGAGTTAAAAAAAGAGCAAGAGGACTCAAGACTGTGACAATTTATTTATTAAATTGTAGAGATTTAAGAAGCATAGGAATGAAGTAAGCCCTCGGTCCAGCCCAACCTATGCCAATCAACCATTTAAACAGCTTCCTTTTATACACCACATCGCTGCAGCTCTCAGCCTCCCTGATATCATTGGCAAATTTCTATAGACGATTTGTGCTAGATAGTGAGGAGACCTAAGTTCTATTCCGTGATATAATTGAGGTGTTGAATATCCATGGTTATTTCTGTGTCGAGTTTGATAGTTATGTTGAATATTGCTGAGTAGTTCTATTTTGTGTTTCCTGATATATGTGAGAAGTGTTTTAATATACAGTTGTCTTAAATTGAGCACAGGGAAGTCCGAGAACAACAGCGACGTGGGATATCTGGGTTCTTTTTTAAGATTTTTTTTTATAATGGTGCGCTGGGTAACCGAGAGAGGCTCCAGGCTAGCAGATGACACCCCTCCCCAGACAATGATACCATACTGTAACACTGACTGTGCATAAGCATGGTATACTCTTTTACTTAATCTGGTATCAAGTACTTGGCTCAACTGAGATAGACCATACAGCATCCGTCGTAGCCTTTGCTTGACACACTGCATATGTGGTGCCCAACTCAGCTGATGGTCAAAAATGACCCCCAGATATTTATATTGATCCACTCTGTCAATTACCCCGCAAGCACATGATAAAGATCCAACATCCCCACATGAGTGCATCTTCACCTGTCTCAGCCCTGGGTCTGGTTGGTTTCTTGTAACAACTGGCAAGTACTTGGTTTTGCCAAGATTCACAGTGAGGTTATTATGGTCAAACCAGTTTTTTATTTTGGAAAGATCTTTAGTGGCATTTTCATAAACTTCTTCCCATCCCTACCTGTAGAAATAACCACTGTATCGTCAGCAAATAGGAATATCCTGCTTGTAGTATTGAGCCGGGAAATATTATTAATATATATCAAGAACAGTACTGGACCCAGCGTACTACCTTGAAACTAAACGGTTATCAAATATAACACCTAAATATTATTGTAATGTGTTACTCTTTCGATACACTCACACGAGTTGCACACATGGGAATGCAGCAGCTATGAAGTTTTAATACTCCATTCGTTTTTTATTACCACCAGCTACCTCTTCAATTACATTCAAAGTATGCTTAATATCATTACCAGCCTCCTTAAGCCTTCTACTGTTATAAGTTTGATTAGCTTCTCTAATAAAAACTGTCAATCTGTTTCGATATTTCTTTGGTTTCTAAGGTTCAAATTAAAAGGCTCCTTTTTACATTTATTGAATATGTCTTGGTTTTTTCTTATATATGCTACCAAACCTTGAGTAATCCATGGTTCAATTTTTCTAAGCTTGTAATTAGTTTGAGTTTTATTTATAGTGGATCTTTCAATATAGCTCACAAACGCTTCTGCTGACTCATTAACACCTCTACAGACTGCCAGTCCTCTGACTGTATAAGAGCCAGAAGCATATCGTAATCGAGCCTGGTGACAACAAGAGACACCTCATGCTGAGCAGCAGTGTGCTCGGGTCCATGGCTCAGCGAATCCAGAGAGATGTAACATAATGATCAGTGACACTGATTTCCAGCAGTATGGGCTCAATGTATTTATTAGTGTGAACATTACAAAAATATATCCAGACATGAGGGTGCTCCTTGAAATGGAACCCTTGTATGATATAAGCCCGTTTCCATTCAACAAATTCAAGTAGGATTCAGAGTAAAGGTAATTTGCATATATTAATATCAATATTTATATCTCCTACCAATATAACATTTTCCCCCACATTTA
The DNA here is from genome assembly GCF_014356525.2 of Nilaparvata lugens. NCBI lineage: Eukaryota > Metazoa > Arthropoda > Insecta > Hemiptera > Delphacidae > Nilaparvata > Nilaparvata lugens. The sequence continues at coordinate 15,061 of NW_024091673.1, forward strand.
TGTCCAAAAGCAACTCAGCTAGAGAATTCACAAATTCATGACCATTTTCATTTGGAGATCTGCATGCACAATCACCCACTTCTTAAAAGCTTTAAAATTTACTATAATACAACTAGCCCCAGATGAGTATTCCCGAACATGAACATTATTAGAGGTTTTTTAAATACACTACTACTCCTCCATTTCTATTTGTCTGATTAGTAGAATAGTACTGAACGAAACCAGGAAAGTCATACCCTGGCCTAATAATCCAATCAACATCTGGTGATCCATCTAAAATATCCACGAGTGTCAATACATAGCAAATTCCAAACAAAACTCGTCATAAATCTAATATTTCTATGAATTATATCGAAATTATTACTAGATTGATGAGAAATAATATTATAACAATGAATAGAATTTTTTAAGGATAATGTTTATACTTCGTTGTATTGATAAATATTATCATCGCAAATGTGCATAGTTTTAATGGATCAACTAACTATCAATTAGCAAGCAAACAATGATCCTTTGTAGCATCCAACTTAGAAATAGCATTTTCACTTTTTATCTGCATTAACGTTTTAGTGCTTTCCTCCTTCTTGACTAGGATAATACCTTTTCTTCTTTTGTCTTCATCCTACTTAAAGTTTTGATATTAATTATAATAAATTGTGTTGTTATCTTACACTTTACAACAGTACTCGCGATTTTTTGCTTGTCAGACGCGTTTCGTGGCACTGAGCCACATCCTCAGCATACAAGGAGTAGCTAGAGTATGGCACACGATCTATCAGTATCTAATATAGTATCTAGCTACTCCTTGTATTCTGAGAATGTGGCTCAGTGCCACGAAACGCCTTCGACAAGCAACAAAATGATGAGTACTGTTGTAAAAGTGTAAGATAACAACACAATTATTATAATAAATAATGAAAGGATATTTCTATCACGTACCCAAACGAATCGATACATTTTTTCCCGGGCCTGTTGTCTGGTTGTGTTGAGTAGAAGGTGATCGTGTACCATCACCCTACTACCTAGTAGATCAGCCGAAATAGCCTTAGAAAATACCGGAGCCGCTAGAGTACTGCGAGGAAGCTCTTTTGAATCGATCCAACCAAGACACCTTGTCTTGCCGGCGCACAAATTTGATGACCATTGATTTGATGCTGTCTTTCTTCCTGCTGGGAAGTCAATGGGCCACAATGATAAGTTAATAGTTTTAGAAATTGAACACTTCATTGTTCGTCTCTGCAATACCTGTCACCACAACATTTTCTCTTCGACTATACGACTGTAGATCAGAGACTTTCTAGCTTTTCATTTTGATTTTTCAAAATGTCAATTTCCTTCTTCAATGGTTTATTCTCCTCCTTGAAAGTCTACAGTTATTTTTTGAATTTGTCGAGTTCATCCGAAATGAGCTGGATAGATTGTTTCAACTCGATGAGATCCTGTTTGAATGAAGACGGCAATTCAGCCTGAATCAGCAGCTTGACTACGTGGCCAATCGCAGGAAGATCAGATGGAGTGAGCGATGACGCTCTCTAATCCCCCCCACTCACAACTGCCGGCGCACAGGCCAGGCGCCTGCTGTTGATTAGAGCTAGAGCTGGCGGGGTCGACGATAAGACAGCCTTTGCTTCATTGCGTTACCCGCTTTGCACTTCAAACAATCCCTTTGGCCAGTTTCACACGGCAGAGACCTCGCTCCTGGAATATCATATTACGGAAGATCATATTTCATATTTTGCAGCTCTCCTGTACTTTCACATGGGGATCTTACGAATAAGCCGACAGATCTAACAACTATCCGCCGTTTGCGAAAAGTATGACTCATCACTTTTTCTCAAAGTCTAATTCCTTAAAATAGATAGAAATTTCTGATTCGGATTTGGATTCAGCGACCCCAAATTCTTTAAGCGTAAGTCCCATTTTCAAAAATACCCAAAACAAGGGATTATAGCTGTTTTTAATATAGCTTTCCATTATCATATGATTATATAGTACGTACTAAGATAATGATACTCCTGCCTCACAAAGGGACAGGCAAAGGTTTTAAGAAGTTTTTGAACACCTGAGAAGTTTATACATAAACATTTTTAATTTTTAAAAGTTCTAGTTTTCCAAAAAAATATTGAACTATGAAAAGATGAATCCAATATGAAATCATAAATCATCTCCACTCATCACCCAATAAAATATGAGGAAAAGGAATTTGTACAGTAAAATTCACTGAATTTCAATTGTCATTCAACAATCCAATTTATCAGGTTCAAATCGTTGAATATCACTTTAAATTCCCAGCAATTATTGACTATTCTTTTTACAATCAGAAAAATCTATTATGAACATACAGTATAACTCGGATATCGCGTAATGACAGGTGTCAAAGTCAAGTCAACAACTGACAAGTCAACAAGTGTCAACTGGAGAAGTGAGTGAGAAGCCCAGTGCTGCCATAATGCGAAAAGCATAACCATTGTACCAACTATTCTAATTATCGTACTGTATTCGTGAAGCCATGCTTTGTTAAAGCCAGTTACTCAGAAAGCGTTTTTTTGTGTTGTCGATGTTTTGTCGTCCTTATGAATTCTGTTGAAGCAAACATATTGTATTTAAGAAGTTGTGATGAACCTGTATAACAATTCATAGAATTCTTAGATTCATAGGAACGGTAAAAAAATCAATTTTACGAAATCGATGTACATGTAACTGGATTTAGAAGATCAATACGATAATGTTTCTTTATCACAATTTAATCATAGAAATGTTAAGTGAAAACGTTGGGCGCAAACTTCTGCCATGAGGAGACAAATAAATTTATGAAAAGCTTGATAGCTTGAATAGTGATCTGATATTTGTTACACGTTTTTATTCTAAGACATAATATGTCTTAGACTAATTTTTATGTTTCTTCAATCGGCAGGAAAACTTTGGTTTTTTCAAAGTTATCTTACTCCCTTATTTTGGGGTATTTTCAGAAATCAAGATAAATAACCTACCAAATTTCCTACACGAATACAGTGTAAGTTGTATTATAATAGCTAGAGTACTTACGTACTGTATAGTACAGTACCTGTTCGTTTTACCGATAATTATATGATAATAGAAAGCTTTATTAAAAACAGCCATAACTTCCTTGTTTTCGGATATTTTCGAAAACGGGACTTACGCTTTAAAGAATTGGGGTCGCTGAATCCAAATCCGAAATCAGAAATCCTTTCTATATTTTTAAGAAGTTAGACTTTGAGAAAAAAGTGATGAGTCATACTTTTCGCAAACGGCGGCGTAGTTGTTAGATCTTGCCTCTGCTTGCCTCCAGGGGAAAAGACGTGACAAAACGAGGTTCCTGGATAGGAGTCACCATGTGAAGACACGATTGACTCAATGTACTTCGACAAAAAACCGAGAACACTGTTCAGTGTTCAAGTTGCACGTCTCCTATCGTGTGAAAGAGGCCTTCGATTTACTTCACTAGACATTTTACGGAAATTATTTTCTTTCATGTTTTGACATTCGAAATGATAGTCCACCTTACACCACAAACACATTATAATGTCACGATCCGGAATCTTACTAGTACATTGATTAAGGCTCGATGCACACTTGCGTCATTTCTAGTCGCGGTTTTACGACCAGAGCGATGACTAGGTCACTGGAGTTCTAAAAGTTGTTAGAAGTATATGGGTTCCGAACGGAGCAGTGCACATTACAGCGTCGCACGCCCGCTCTCGCTTTGCCGACGCTCTGCTGACGCATGCCAGCCGCCACTTTCTTTACGTCACGGCGGGCAAGCCGCGTTTCATTCCCCACTTCAAAAACCTAAAACTCGTAAAAATGGTGATAGAGAAATTGTGATTTCAAATTCGAATTCAGCGCCTCCAAATCAGTCAAGTGGCCTCGCGGCTCTCTAAAATAATCATATTTGAAGAAGTTTTAGTTCTTTTGGATATTAAGCCATTCTATATGCACAGTACTCAATACTTTCTCGAATGTTTTGTCAGAGATTGATGAAAATCAATAATAAGAACTTATATTTTTTGGAGTTATTCTTAATATAATAACATACTTTTTTATCGCTTGTATACAAGATGCTAACATTTATTATCATTGAATGCAAGTGGATGCCGGTTCAGTGGTGAATGCCAAGAATGGCTTCTTGAATACTTGAATACTAGGGACATCATGACAAATGCTCTATGTTTAATCTACAAACATCATATTTAATCACTGATGAGATGTCTGTTGCTATGCTATACTTGTTAAATTGAATAACATTTTGTCCAAATGCTCTTTGTGGGTGGAGTTAACTTCATTGTATATAAGAGTACTA
>NW_024091674.1:0-17906 GCF_014356525.2 Nilaparvata lugens
CAGCCGGAGCGCGAAACGCGGAGCCTGCTACCCAACACTATATAGTCACAAAAGACAATTGGGCGGGCGAAGCCTGCCTCCCAGCCGGAGCGCGAAGCGCGGAGGCTGCTAACCCACCCTATTGGGGGTGCAGGGGGCGAAGCCCCCTGCCGAGCGCGAGTTTCTAAAGAGTTGCTAAGTGTTCTAAAAGAACACTTCCAACTTCATGAGTGTAAATCTTTTGATCAGACCCTTGTCTGATTCAGCCGCCTTCATTAAACTATTCTACTATGAGATTTGTTGAAGAGTTTTCCTCTCACATAGAGCATTCATTTTATAGTGAGATATAAGACACTACAAATGCCAAAAAAATGTTTCTTATCCATTAGATTTTACAGTAACAAAATTCAGGTAGACCTACTTTATAATGCCTGAATACAGGCGAAGTCATAGAGGTCTTTCTTTAAGCTAAGGTAACTTTTCTCCATTCAATACAGATAAGTGGTTATACAGTCAAATCCTGGAATGTGACAGAAATTAATTGTTGATGAAAACATCTGAAGGCCACTTTTAATACGTCAGAAATAAACCCTCCTCTACTCAGTTACTCAGGCACTTATTTATACAGCAAGTTAATGAACATTCCGTTCTTATAGTCCAGTCAAGAAAAGGCTATAAAGGGGAATGTTTGGAAGACAATTTTTGACCCTACAGTTCTGTTTAGGGTAGTAAGGAGGTAAACATATCAAAAGTCCCCACCCCTACCCCATGTGCTAAGGGGGTGTGGGTGGTTTGAAAATTGCATTTTAAGCGTTTTGCTCCCACGCTCTTATCTTGAGAACAATGTGTTCAACTGACATAACTAACTATTCAAAAATGAAGCTTAATAAATTCTCTACACTTTTTGTTTGCTGGAATTTTGTGATATTCCAAACAGTTACCAAGATATTCGCTCTTGAAGGTGTGTGATTGTTAAAATGACAGGTTTTTATCCAATGTTTTGCTCTTTCAGGGCTTATAACTCTCCAACAATGCATCATAAAAACTGATGCTTATAGAGCATTGAATTCTCTTTGAAATGATGCATTATTTCACTATTCCAAGTTTTCCTTTCATTGTTATAGCAGCTTCAATGTAGGGGGTGAAATTTTCATTGCTGCAACAATTGATCGTTTGAAAATCACATTTGAAGGGGGGTGTCTGTGAAACAATTTTTGACTTTGCAGCTTAATTTGGACCAGTTAGTAGGTGAACATGCCAAAAGTGTGCATCTTTATCTCCTCTGTTGAAGGTGTGGAACCGCTGAGTTAACACTTGTTGCAGCAATGAAAATTGCACTTTTCTATGTTCACCTCCTTAAATACCCTAAACAGAACTGCGGGGTAAGAAATTGTCTTCCAAACATTCCCCTCTATACCCTTTTTTGAGCATCCATTGCCTGGACTATTATATTAGCTTTAGTATGCTGCTTGATAGGCCATAAATTAATAGTTAATACTGTTACTATTGACTTGACAGTTAGTAGTAACAGTTGATAATAATTGTAAGAAAAGCATAATAATGTCTCCTCAAATATTACTTACAATTGATATGATGGGCAAATGCTTTCCTCAAAACCACAAATATTGAATAAGAAGATAGTCACATCATACAAGGTGGACCTGAAAAAACATTTTAATTTGCATTTTAATTCAGGTTTCCGAAAATTCAACACTCTTGTGAAAAATCATAACTTATTACTCTTGAAAGTTTTAAATTTTTGGAGAGATGAATTTAGAAGATTTCCTTCTCTCTTTGAAATTCAATGGATGGGACAGGAATAATTTTATCTGTCCCCCAGTTATATTGGACGGGAATTGCAGGAAACTGAAAAATTAGGCGAACCAAAACTTATGATTTCTTGATCATCCTCAATGGATCACAAGGTGAAACACTGATCAAATGAATGTAACCTATAATTGGTATAGAGAAACAAGTTTAAGACTATCTGGAAATATTTCTCAGATCTTATATTATGTTATTTTATCATAGATTGGATTATTTCAAACAGTTGAGGCAAAACAACAAATCTGTGCGGTGGGGGGGGGGGCATGACCCTCTTGTTCCAGAAAAAAATTAGTTTGTTACTCATAAACATAATGAGTTAATAGAGTTAAAACACGAGGAGAAAAATTAATGTTCTTGCAGCTTACTGAAAAATGTTAGGAATAATTTTCTTTAGCTCACTCATGGATTTCCAGAATTAACTACAATCTCAGTAATCACATTTTTATAAATGAATCGCTAACCGCAGAAAGGAAACATGTCCAACTGATAGCATTGTAATGGCGACGTTTTGAATAAATCATTTAGGCCTACTGCAGGTTTTGGTTTTATCAAGTGTTTTGTCTCTCCTGTAAAATTATGAAAACTGGACATGGTGCCTTTCTGCGGTTAGCGATTCAGATAGGTTCACAAATATTATTTAATGGATTGAATTTTATATTATTAAAAAATTATATTCAAATTATGAATGATTCTTTATAAGATGATAATGTACTAATTATTGTATGAATCAATGAACTTTTTTGAAACATTAATTTCTTTTGATAGAGTCCTGTTGAAAATATAAAACTCTGAGCTCACGGGGGGTCCATGCCTCTATGCCCCCCCCCCTGGAGCCGCCACTGCCTCTAGGCACACATTTATACAACAAGTTAATTAACATTTCGTTCTTATTAGTTTCAGTATGCTGCTCGATTAGCCGGCCATTAAGGCTAGGGCCACACGAGCGCACAAAGTGCGTCCGTTGCAACTTACTTTTTGACGTCCGTTGTAGAAATACATAGAAGTGAATTGGTGACAACACACGAGGTACGTGCGTACCAAGTAACGGAAGTCGTAACGGACGGTGATTTTTGAACTGCGTCGAAATGCTACAATGCACGTCGAGACATGCAAAAGTTATTACTTCGTCTGGTTCAATTGCGTAAAGCCAACTGACGTTGACGCACCACACTCAACTCTCGTGTGGTGTCATTGGCAACGGCCGCAAAAAGTAAGTTGCACTATATGCGCTCGTGTGACCCTAGCCTAATAGTTAATAGTAATTGTTACTAATTACTATTGATAACTATAACTAACTCACAGTTAATAGTAACAGTTGATAATAATTGTAAGAAAAGCATAATAAAGTCTCCTCGAATATTACTTACGTTTGATATGATTGGCAAATGCTTTTCTCAAAATCAGAATATTGAATAAGATAGTCACATCATACAAGGTGGACCTGAAAAAAAAAACATTTTAATTTGTAGCTTCTATACAATTATAAAATTTCTTGAGCTGTGTCTCACCACTGTTTAAATAGGCCTTACATTACAATAATGACACAAACACACAAAATCTTCAAAATCAATTATTTAATTCTATGTAGCCTATGCCAGATACATCTTGTATGTATTCTTAAAATAAGATTGACCATGATATAATATACAGTTAAAGAATAATAATTAATTTAGGTAACACAAAGTAACTCATTAACCAAAGCAATTTTTCAAATCATTCTAAACTGTATAATTATGTAACTGATATATTATTTATTACTTCTTAAAGTCCAACTTTGTATATGGAAGTTAAAATTTTCATGTTTTTAATGTATATGACTATTGTCAATGCTAACTGTTGTTTAGCCTGTGACAAATAATAAAATTAATTGAATTGTATCACAGCAAACATTTTAAATAAAAAGTTTGTAGGCTATCTCCACCACAATCGGAAAATTGATTTTAGTAGTTTGAAAATAAAGAACAGTAATAAATCCCTGCATTGATGGTGCAAAGAGATATTTTTATCAGCAAAATTTCTAAAAGCCATTGTCTATAATATGAACAGTAGGATCCCTGAAGGTGGGCTAGGCCAACAATAGTTGACAAACAAAAATCTAAAAAAGTGAGGTCCACGTTGTAATAGCAGTGTTTGATTAGCAATGGCGTTGCTATTATCATTGTTTATCATTCGAAAAAGCAGATAGCACTACGGCCGCTATTCCATTCTAGCTCCGCAATGTTGCCAGATGGTTTTTCAACAATGTGGAAGTATAATTAATAAACAAAATATTTTATCTCAATCATAAAAATTTATAAATTACCGAATTGAAATAATCATTGAAAACTATATTTTCTTGACGAATAAAATATAATTTATTATTTGAAACAAGAATGAACAGTTGATATACCAGTATTAGGCTAACTATCGACTATAGAAGTCAGTTGCAAGGCTGAGAATCGGCAAGGCTGTTCCGCTATCTTTCTTTAATACCATTATAACATGGACCTCACTATAGGCCTATAGGGTAGTCGGAGAGGTCTGTGTAAGCCAATACTACTCAGCCTGTACTGCATAGCATATCAGAAATAGGCCTATAGCAATAATCTGACTATCAAACAGACTTATTAATGGAAACCTATTTTCAACTTTAAATTTTAATAAAGGAACATATTATAATAACAAAATTTAGGTTTACTCAAAATATGTTGCCAAGATATTGTAAAATAAGGCCGTAGGCTAATGCAAACGACCTACCGTACTTAGACCTATTCATTTGTAAAACAGTACTGTAGTCATCAGTGTACAATATGTCAATATCATCATTTGACAAATTACTTGAGAAATAGCCTAACCATAATTCATGTCTAATTTTTTGTATAATTATATTATAAATTGAGTTATTTTACAGAACAGTAGCTTACAAATTTCTATCCTAACCTAAGCTGTAAATAACTAATAGTGAGTAGGTTTTTGATTCATTCAAATTTTTCAAATAAGTGCAGTATCTCTTGAGTTTTTAATTTATTGTGATATATTCTGTGATTCATTTAGAGTATAAATTCAACCTTCAAAATATTCAAATCATTATTCCTGGACTGAAAATCAAGTTAGTGCCAAAGCAGTGTGTGATCACATAACCTTAACTTTTGGACAACATTAACATTTTATCAAAATTTTTGGAGAGAAATAATACAGGCTTAGCCTAGTTTTTCCTCCAATGACATAATTGTATTATGATCATAGTGTTTTATACAATAAATGAAATAAATGAATAACCCTGACTTACCTTATTGCACTATGTTGTTATGTTAACCACATAAAAAGCCAAAATGTTTTTTAGTATATTAGGCTACTAAACTATGAAAGCTAATTTTCAACTTGAAATTTTAATAAAATATCACATCGAAGCTTTGGGTTTAACGGTTCCAGCAAGCAGCAATTCAAGATCAACAAGGAAGAAACCCATTGCTTTGGAGGTTTGTTTAGAAATGTAGTTTTAGAATATTGTAGAAGTAGCTGTCATAATATTTTATTTTATTTGAATATTTGGCAATGATTAACTGATTGAAACACATATTTTTGTTTATTACATTACATATAGTAAGTAGTACTTACTATATGTAGTTCCTACATGTCATATATGATGATATATTTGATTTTGGCGTACAAACACCAGAGGCTTTAGTGTCCGGCTGGTGTCTCACTCGGGTCGCCAGTAACAAGAGCTTAAAAATGTGTAGAATAGGCCCACATTGGGACACCATGTAATACACCAGTGGTGTCCGTGTTTAAATCAAGCTAGGACACCATCAAAACTCCATGAATGGTGGCCGGGCTGACCACTGGTTTCTCACCTGGTGTCCGTGGTGTCCGTCTTTAAATCACCAGTTAAAGTCCAGGAATAGTAGCCGGGCTGACCATTGGTTTCTTACATGGTGGCCTAATGTAATCTAGATATTTTTAAGCTCTTGTAAACCGTGCAATGAAAAAACATAATGAATTTTGCCCGTTGACTTGCTTGAACATTTGGTGTTCAAGCCTGGTGTCCTAATGTAAACGTGCTCTATCCACCAGCTGATTCTATTCAGTTTTAACTGTTTATACGACCCATATCAGGACTCCCTATATTCTATATGGAAGGACCGGCCTGTAAAAGCAAAGAAATGTAGAAAATATGGTAGGTACTGTAAGTTACAGCAAAATTTTCCCCATCAGAACACATATTTTTTTATCTATTTTGATTCTTCCTTTTTTACTCCTTAAAATTCTTTATTATAAGTTTTCAACTGTTTAATTTTTGGAAATGCAATCATCAACTCTATTAACCTTTGGAAAAATGCACTTCATAAATTTGCAGTGATGGATGTACTCAGATATACCCTGATTAATAAATGCTCAAAATTTGACATGATGCTGGTATTCTAATAGGTAGTGCACGACGAGTTGGTCTCTGTCTGCTACTTGAAACAATAATAATCAGGGGTCATCTCGTCGTGCGCTACCTATTTTTTTCATTTTATTTTTGCTGAGGGTGCTGCTTACATGAGTTTAAGGCTTGTGCGAGGTTAATGAGACGGATGATGGTGAGAGATAAATGGACCTAGGCCTATAGTTTAAGGTTTGTTCCAAACCATCGGGAAGCGATTTTTCAACTCATGAATCGTACTCAGAGGCTCAAGTGGTCACCCAGGCTTTACGACGCTTCAACTATTTACTATTTAAAAAAAACAAAACATTAGATACTATTTAAAAAATATTTTAACAAGTGTTTTTGACTGTGTCATTGTCAATATTGTAGAACCGTTCCATAATTGAATAAAAACACAAATATGTTGTCATATTTCAATCATGTGTTTAAAGTTCAGATTGACAGCCTAACTACTGTCTGTGTTTACCATTTGGAAGCAGTATGGAATCTTGTGATTGAAAAGTTTGTTTTGGTGTTTTGTTTTCTTGCTTTTTATCAAACTATTTTCATTCATTTTAAAAATCTACATTTTAAAAATTTGTGAGTTAATCAATAGAGCAGACCAATTATTATTGACTTAGTTAGCATTTGGGATATTTTAAAAATGTATAAGCTTGTAGACTTTGATTTATATTAATGATAAACAAAATCGTTTATCTTGGTTATGTTCTGATAAATACTTCTACCTCCAAACAACCTATTTTATTACTTTTTCATTATTATTTTCACCTCCATATATTCATAGCGTTCCCTTGTAATGTTGTAAATGTTTTATTGACTGCTTTGTCTCAAGTAGATCGCTTTGAAAGTGGGTTAATATTGAAGTCTTTTGGAGGAGACGATAAGCTGTCGGTTCCGTCTACCTAAAAACTAGTCGTCATCTCTCATCATGATCCCTCTCACTCATTACCCACGCACAAGCCTAAGAGCTTATGTGGGCATCACCCTCAGTATTATTATTACTACTGATCTACCTCATGCAAGACTTACACAGTCACACAGTAGTTTTCCTGTCAGTGCTCTAAAAATATTCAACAGGATGCCAGTGAATCTCCGTGTGCAGGAAGTAAAGATATTTGAGAAGGTGCTTTGGGCGAAGCTTGTGAACCTGCCGCTTCACTCCCTGAATGAGGAGGCAATACAGAGTTTTTTAAATTCACTTTAACTGCCACCCATCTCAATCTTATGTTTCAAAGTTTGTCCTAATGATGCAATCTATCCAGCAAGTGCAGGTCATGGATGGAGAAAACTGAATTACTGAATTACTTGCACAAGATTTCAAAACTTTTCAACTAATGTGAAGGTGATAGAACATGGAGTCATAGTCTAATATTATCATGCTTTTATTTTTACAGAGATATGGCAACACCCGCTCAGGAATTCAACCTTTGAAACAAGAAAACGAGAAATTGGTACATGAGTGTAAGAGACTGCGGCAAGCTTTAAGCGAGGAGCAGGATGTCAACGAAAAACTTTTCAAAGGTTGGATCTCTTTTAATTTTAAATATATTTAATTTTTCTGGTCTCACCATAGAGAAGAGTTAGAATAAAAAGGTATATTATATCCCATGGTATTGGGCGTTCATGTTTCAAATATTTCAATTTCAATTTATTCACAACACACAAAAATACAAGAGTAAAAGCATTATACAACAAATCAATAACAATAACAGTAACAATGATATTAACACATTAAAATACAATAAAATGATGTGTGCTGGAAGGAAGAGAGGGAAAATACCTTGCCAACTATGGTTTTCCATGTAATAGGCAGGTAAGGTAAGGGAACTGGAAGGGAAGGGTGTGTGATAGGGAAGTGGAAGAAGGTACAGTAGGTAGATAGGCATGGCTGAGGGAGGGGAAGATAGGATGTGAATTAACGATCCAGGAAACGGTTACAATAATTTAAAGATTGAAAAAATAATTTCTTTTTATCCAATTAATGATTTCCTGCTTCATTTTCTTTGTAATTTTAGCATTGTTGAGATGATGATCCTGAATTTTATTGATTATTATAGTACTTAGATAAATAAGTTGCCGTCTAATTGTTTCAATATTAGCATAGAGAAACGATAGCATAGTAGATATCCCATGGTATAGGGCGTTTAAGTAGCAAGTTTCACTGTTATCCCAAGCCGATAGTTCACGTAGTTCTTTCCTATGCAGCTGTGTGACGCTGGTAGTCTCTCAAATTGTGTCGTTCATACACTATCAACCCAACAAAACAGTAAAAATTGACAATAATCGACAGTAATCGGCTTGAGATAACAGTAAAAGTTGCGACATAAATTCCCTATACCATGGGATATCTACTTACGCTAATGTTTCTCTATGATATTAGTATTATATATCAAATACTTGTTTGAAGTAGGTCTCAAGCGGTAATGTCTATTTAATGAGTTGTTGGTGCATGGAGAATTGGTTCTATTTTTTATTAAATATTTAATTACATTTTCAACATATAACTGTCTAACTGTCAAAACCTTGAATTCCTCGAATATAAGGTCAGACGGGAAAAATCTGGGTTTATTTAAAATAGATTTAATTACTAATTTCTGCATTATGAACAGTTCTTCCAAATGGGAATTATAACACCCTCTCCATACTGCTACTCCGTATTGCATTATCGACTGTACTATAGCAAAATAAAGCATTTTAAGATGAGTTGGATTCAGAATTTTTCTTGCTGCATAAAATTTGTAAGAGAGGTATATCATCCTTCTGCAAATGAATTTAATATGGATATCCCATTTCAGGTTCTCATCTATATAGATACCTAGATATTTACAATTTTTAACTTTACTAATGATAGGACAAGTGCAGGAGTTGGGGTCAAGTTTAATTCTCTGTCTGGCTGTCCTAATTTATTGAAAGAAAAGGTAATAAAGTTGGTTTTTAATATTAATATTATATATAATAATATTAACTCAAGCCAATAGTCCTACACTCTGTACAAAATTACTTCTCACTTGGGATGGACATGCGCAGCAGAGAAAGCATACAGCGGGAGGGATACAGAGGCGCGATGTTGCCGTATTGAAGCGGCCAGCGATCTCCAACCTCTAGTGACTATTTATGTGTTCATGTTACACATGCTACACATTTTGAAGCCTATTCTTTCTGTAGTTGTCCGAGCGAAGTGAGGTCTAAGATTCAAGTCGACGGTTTGGCATTACTCTTAATATTTAAATGTTTATATGTTGCGCATTTACGGCGAAACGCGGTAATAGATTTTCATGAAATTTGACAGGTATGTTCCTTTTTACTTTCCTTGCCCTATTACCATAGGTATTTAATTGCGCGTCGACTTATATACAAGGTTTTTGGAAATTTTGCATTTCAAGGATAATATAAAGGAAAAAGGAGCCTCCTTCATACGCCAAAATAAATTAGAGTAAAAATCAGAATATAGAATTATTCATCACTAGCCGTCAGGCTCGCTTCGCTCGCCATATCCGTCTAGCCAGGGGGCTCCGCCCCCTGGACACCCGACTAGATGGTCCAAGAATGAGATCAGCAGGCTCGCTTCGCTCGCCTGCATTTTTAATTTGAGCATTTTTATCATATGTTAGGACAATCCAGTCGGGGGTCCAGACTAAACGTCTGGCTAAACGGATATAGCGAGCGAAGCGAGCCTGACGGCTAGTAATATAATATTTCCAGGATTGAAGTAGCAGTGCCCAATCAATTTTTCCGCGATAAATGCATTTAAATCTTCAACTTGGTGCCAACCTAACAAAGTCAACTCAACTTAATTCCAACCTGACAAAATTATTAATTTAGTTGCCAGTTAACAACTGTTTCGAAGAGGTACTCTATCTAGATTATAGCTCTATAGTAACATATGATATTGATATGGAAATTTCAATTATAATTAAGAGATTGGGAGAAGAAGAATATACATGCTAAAAGACAAACTTTAAACCCTTAAAAACCACCCTTAGAGTTAAAATATTGCCAAAGATTTCTTACTGCGCCTCAAAAGGGCCAACTAATACCTACCAAATTTGAACGTTTTTGGTCCGGTAGATTTTTAGTTCTGCGAGTGAGTGAGTGAGTGAGTGAGTGAGTGAGTGCCATTTCGCTTCATATATATATATATATATATATATATATATATATATATATAATATATATATATATATATAGATAAATCAGCTGACAAGTGATTACACAGATGTGTGGATTATACAGCCAGTCTATTGCTGTATTTACATAAGGTCTATAGTTTCAATCAGGTACTTGTGGATGAGAATACTTCGTGAGGTCTACTGTTCAGAGAACTACTAGTATCAATAGATTAACAAATTTTGATTTTTTTGAATTAACTTTCAGATTTGAAACAGCGTATCCGTGCTCTAGAAAGCAACAATTCTGACTTGGAGTTTGTCTGCTCCCAACATTTAGAGAGAATAGATGAACTGAGTCATCAACTAGCAGAAAAAGGACAGAAGATCTTGCTGCTGAAGGGTATCGGCAAGCCTACTTCCTCCTATAATAAGCTATCAGGTAAATATAGCATTAGTTTTGTCAATACTTTCTGGGATATTCCATGTCATTTAAAAATATAATTTTGTAGAATTTGATTGTTTTAGAACATTTTACAGCCATCAAAAATTTATTCAGTCAATGGTTGTTCAATAATTTCTGGGAATAACATTTAATGTATTGAATTTAATCGTGCACATGTTTTGAAATATATCAATAACCATTGAAGATATGAATTTGGAATCGGTTGCATTGGACTCCAAATTTAATTTTTCATAAGATTTCATTATTTTACAGTCATTAACAAATTATTCAGTCGATAGTTATTGAGATATCACAATAATTTGTAGTCTTAGCATTCTTTTGCAAGCAGTATTGTATTCATTGACTGTACACTACGCATTTTTGTTGAATTCAAATATTTGATTGTTGTTATTTTTTAATGTACAAAAATTAATTTGTGGGATATCCCATGAAATGTACTCAATTGTGCACATGTTTTGAAATATCTCTTAACCAATGAAGATAATATGAACTTGAGACCGTTTTCTTTGGAATTCACTTGTCATTTTTCATAAGATAGTACCATTTTAGAACATACTGGTGCCATAAAAGAACTGACAAGAAAAGTCAATGGTTATTGATATATTAAAATAATTTCTGGGATATTTCATGAATTGCATTGAATTCTTGCACACTCTTCAAATTATCTTCTCGATTATCAGTGTCTAAAGCACATTCCAACAGCGGATTCTTATGTCACAATATGTATCAATGTTACTAAAACTCCTCTCTCTTTAATTTTCTTCTAGTTTTCCCATAATTTTAGGGCGGGTTTCCGAGCTCGGGATTCAGCTAAGTTCTAGACTTTAAACAGCTGGAGTCAGAAAATTGGCTTTCCGAGACGGGGGCGTAGTCGTAGTTTCTATGATTATCTTCATTTTCTTATTGGGCCCGTTCTGTGTACATGGAATGTGGTAAATTGTCCGATTCACAATTTACCAAGTAAAAAGTTCCGCGTCTCATGGGAAGAATTTTGACAGATTCTGTACCAGAAACCAGTTTCAGTTCCATTTTCCTGCCCCACAGTCGAAGCCTGGTAAATTGTTCCAACGAGGTACAGTTCCAACTATCCGAGCTCTCATTGGTCGATGATTGTAGTCTGCTTGCTTGTCTGCGTATGGGCTGATAGTTTGTTTGTTTACCATAGCATGGCCATAGAATACATAACCAACAAAATGATGTTTGATAACCATTTGTTAAATGAATTTTTCTCTATAGAAAGTTTGAGAGTAATGGAATGAAAGAAATGCACACTTTTCTAGACGGTAAGTTTGTAAAACAGCCTTTCTTCATTCACGCAGCTAGTAAACGACACATTTTGGTGTAAATCAACTTTATAAGTGCGCGCCAAAAGCTTGAACCGACGATTTTGAAATGGCGTTCCATGGGAACATTTTGTACTAGTCACGTGATGGAACAATTTACGATTGGAACTGGAACAATTTACTGAACACAGAACGTACACATTTCTATAATAGACGTTAGAAACGTTTTTCCTTGACGAAATGAAACATTCCTAAAAAGCTGCAACGTTACACTACTTTCTCTTTATTTTATTTTGTGTCCAATTTTCTAGTTTTTCAAAATTTAATTTAAACGTGGACTGCGACTTCGCCCCGTTTCGAAAAGCCAATTTTCTGACTCCAGCTGTTTAAAGTACAGAACTTGGCTAAATCCCGAGCTCGGAAACCGGCCCTTAATGACTTAACACTAAGAAACATGCATCACGAGGTCTCTCATGTCACAATATATTTATCAAAGTTACTCCTTCTATAATTTTCTCCAGTTCTCACAAATAATTTTGATGTTTTTTCTCTCGATTTCAGTGCCAAAAACACATCCCAAGAAACCTGCATCAGGTGTCAGACAGGAAAGACGATCTCCCGTCAAGTCGACATCTACTGTGACGTCATTGACCCATCATCCTGGTAGTATTGTGACGCATCATCCGTTGTGACGTCATTATCGCATCAGCCTACCTCAGGTGTGACGTCAGTGGCTGATGTCTGTAACGCGTCCAAGAAGAAGATCGACTCGCTGCTCAAAGAGTTGGTCACTTTGAAACAGGAGAAGCTCGGATATCTGGAGGAAATCGCTGCTGTACAGAGTAGGGTTAGTTTCATCATATATAGCATTGTCGTTATATTGTCGGTCCCGGCTGAAGTATGACAGTCGTAAGGCCCATTGACGGCTCAAATCATATATTCAGGCGAGGTGGAACTTCCGTTAGGAGCTCCCCTTAGAAATTACTCGTTAGGATCAATAAAAACTATACGAATATTATATAGCATTAGAAGATAATATCCTATGGTTTGTAAAATTCATTCAAAGTTTGAAAGTTTTGTATCAAATCCTGGTGTTGTGTATCCAGTTGAGTTGATACTGTATCATATTGTGTTGATTGTCGTAGTAGAGAGAAAAAATAGCATTAAGATATGGTTTGTAAAATTCATTCAACTTTTGGAAGTTTTGCATCAAATTCTGCTGTTGTGTATCAAGTTGAGGTGATACTGTATCATATTGTGTTGATACTGTATCACAGCTGTAGTGTAGAGAAAAGATAGCATTACAAGATATCCCATGGTGTTGATACTTTTTTATGGTACTGTACTGTTGGTACTGTATCATGTGTTGATACTGTATCTTTTTGTGAATATACTGTACCATTTACGGTGATACCACAGAGAAAAGATAGCGTAAGAAGATATCCCATGGTACAGGTCGTTCATGTTTAAAATTTCAAGCCGATATTTTGTTAACTCAAGGGGATTACTGTCGACTATTGTTTTTGGCCATTGAAGAACAATTAACCAGGTATGGGTAAAGGAACTATATTCCAAATTCGGTTCATAATAAGGATGTAGCTGCTTAATAATGATGGGCGAATGTAGCTGTTGAAGGCAGTGGCAAGGAAGAGAATCGGCAGCGCTGTTCTCCTGTCTTTCTCCCCTTCAACTAAAGAGGGTCTGATAAGTCACTTCCTATTTTTATACAGCTATAATTTCTTTATCTATAAACCAATTTTTTAGAACTACTTTTGTTATAGCACTTCTTGAGGTCGTGTTTAACACCAATTTTAATTTGTTTCAGTTTAAAAATGCCCCCTCTCTTGACTGTGGAAGAACGAGCCAAAATAGCAGCTCGTTATGAGTTCTGGGGATGATCTGTGGTGCGAGTACAAAGATGTTGGAGGGCTGAACGAGGGATCCATGCAACACTGGATGCAAAAACATTGAGATCTTTCTTAAGAATCGTTGCAGCAGAGTAATGTGAAAGACCACTTTCACGAGATCCTTGATGCAGTGATTTCTTAGGGCTCCTCATGAACTTTTCACGACCTCTGTCAACATTCTCTGCTGTCCTTGACGTTGATGGTCTTCCTGATCGCCTTGCATCTGCGACACTCCCTGTTGTTAGTAATTTGGAATGGCAATTTTTAACAGTTTTTGCATCCAGTGTTGCATGGATCTCTCGTTCAGCCCTCCACCACATTTGTACTCGCACCACAGATCCCCAGACCTCATAACGAGCTGCTATTTTGGCTCGTTCTTCCACAGTCTAGAGAGGGGGCATTTTTAAACCGAAACAAATTAAAATTGGTGTTAAACACAACCTCAAGAAGTGCTATAACAAAAGTAGTTCTAAAAAAATTGGTTCATAGATAAAGAAATTATAGCTGTATACCTCAAGAGAGAGCACATTTCTAAACTGAAAAAAATTATAATTCGTGTTAAACACAACCTCAATGAGTGCTCTATCTAACAAATGTAGTTCGAACAATATTGGTTCATGAATACAAAAATTATAGCTGTATAAAAATAGGGTGTGTCATATCATACACTCTGTATAACGTGTACCTCATTATTGTATTTTTTCAATTAGTATTAATACCTTCATTGCAATACATTCATTACCTACATTAATCTATATAATTATATAAAAGCGAAATGGCACTCACTGACTGACTGACTACTGACTGACTGACTCACTCACTCACTCACTCACTCACTCGCATAACTAAAAATCTACCGGACCAAAAACGTTCAAATTTGGTAGGTATGTTCAGTTGGCCCTTTAGAGGCGCACTAAGAAATCTTTTGGCAATATTTTAACTCTAAGGGTGTTTTTAAGGGTTAAAGTTCGTCTTTTGCATGTTATTCTTCTTCTCCCAATCTCTTAATTATAATTGAAATTTCCTATCTATGTTACTATAGAACCATAATCTAGATAGAGTACCTCTTCGAAACAGTTGTTAACTGGCAACTAAATTAATAATTTTGTCAGGTTGGCATTAAGTTGAGTTGACTTTGTTAGGTTGGCACCAAGTTGAAGATTTAAATGCATTTATCGCGGAAAGATTGATTGGGCACTGCTACTTCAATCCTGGGAATATTATATTACTAGCCGTCAGGCTCGCTTCGCTCGCTATATCTGTTTAGCCAGACGTTTAGTCTGGACCCCCGACTGGATTTTTCTAACATATGAAAAAATGCTCAAATGAAAAATGCAGGCGAGCGAAGCGAGCCTGCTGATCTCATTTTTGGACGATCCAGTCGAGGGGTCCAGGGGGCGGAGCCCCCTGGCTAGACGGATATGGCGAGCGAAGCGAGCCTGACGGCTAGTCTTGAATAGTTCTTGAGTAATATTGTTGTTTTGTTTCCCCAGGTAGCAGCCAGAAACCAAGAGATCGAGCGTTTGCAACATATGTTAGAGTTGGCTCATAACACTCCAATGCCGACAGCTGGGAAATGTCTGCTCAATTGCTGTAAGGAACGCTGCTGTTGTAATGCCAATGCTAATTCAGCTGGAAATAGGTCCTCGTATTTGGAGGCACAGCTGAGAGAACAGTTAACAGGTAATGATTTACACCCGGTTTCAGACCGTTAACTTTTAACCGTGATTAAATGCCACGAGATCCAATCAAACAAGCCTTCTTCTCAGAAACACCTTCTTTGATTGGCTCTCGTGAATTTAATCATGATTTAATTTAACAGGCTTATGTGCAACGGTGGCTGAAACTATGAATTGAACTAATCTACTATAGTGAGGTCCACGTTATAATGGCAGTGTTTCAGATGGACACGTTAAGCCGTTGGTCCCGGCTGCCTAAAAAGCAGTCGTTAGGTCATGTCAGAGGCCCTGAAATGATCAGTTGCGACCTGAAAAATCTGACACCAGACCTGCCAGCCAGGTCACTTGATATTATTATTATTATTATTATTATTTATGGCAGTGGAGAAAGATAGGTGAACAACGTTGCCGAACCTCTGTCTTGTCAATGCCAACTATACAGGTTTATTGATGTAATATTAACTGTTCGTTCATCATCATAATCATCATCGTCATTCAAGGATTAGGCTCTGTTGGCCTGTTCCGGCATCCATTTCTTCATCGGTCGTCCGACGCCTCTTCTCCCATCGGGTTTGTAGTGCCAAGCTTGAATTGGAAGTCTATTTGCTGGCATACGAAGTAGATGGCTGGACCAGTCTTCCCTAATTTTCCTCAATATTTGCAATAAAGACTCTACATTTAGTTCGGTTCTTATTACTTCGTTTCTTATGTAATCCAACTTAGTGTAACCTTTGACTGCTCGAAGGAACCTCATTTCGGCTGCTTGGATACGTGACTCAGTTTTTTTCATTGACACCCATCAGGCTTCGCTTCCATAAGCTATTATTGGTACAGCCATTAGTCTGTAGAACTTCATCTGAGTGGCTTGTCTTGTTTTCTTCCCTATTGTTCTACGTATTGCACAACACACAGCACTAAATTTTGTCAATTTCTCACTCACATCATCTTCTCTGTCAAATGAGAGACGGCATCCCAAGTAATTGAAGCATTTAACTTGTTCCAAAATTTGGTTCTCAAGCACTATCTTGGATCTAACTGGCCACTTTCCTTTAAACGCCATGACCTTGGATTTTTGTGGTCCATACCAATCCTATTTAACATGAAAAGTGCATATTGAAGTTGGTCTTCTGTGTTGAACATAATTTTATTACAGTATCGTCTGCATATAGTAAAGAGTTTATGTGTACAGTATTGCTGAGCTTAATGCCTGAGTCCACATATCGATTCCAAATATGAAGAATCTCGTCTGCATATATATATATATATATATTGAACAAAGTCGGGGACATTGGACAGCCTTGCTGTACTCCTTTATTTATCCTATTTTGGTTTGTCTTCTTATTACCCTGAAACAGATCATAGAGAAGAATCGGGAATACAATTGTGAAACTCACATAGCCTTTATCGATTGGCAGAAGGCATTCGACAATGTTTTAAGATCAAAGTTATGGAATATAATGCTTCAAAAAGGCTACCCCAAACATCTGGTTGCTGCAATTGAGGGTGCATACACCAATACAGATATTACAATTATGTTCGGCAATAATAAGAAGACTGTTCGTTCCCGTTTAAAATAATCAATTATATTTTATTAAGCAAGAGATTATATTTTGCAATAATGGATTTTCACAACTAAGATGAAATATTTTGTTAATTAATTATTAATTCTGCATTGTTAAAAGAGGATCTGGCAACAGAAAAATTGAGAAAGAGATAGCGCTATCGGCTTTGTTGAATGATAGACAAGAATAGCAATACCATTACTAATCAAACACTGCCATCATAACGTGGAACTCACTATAGTTGTTTTAATAAAACTTTGACGGGACTCCAATCTCCGTTGTTGCTCTTTGTGATTGTGCAATGGGGACGTGAATCATTTTTTCTCGAGGGTGATGCCCACTTGAGTTCTAGGCTTGTGCGTAGATAATGGGGTGGATAATAATGAGAGAAGAATGGACCTACAGTTTTAGGTGGGCTCCAAACCGCCGGGAGCGATTTTATAACTCATGTTTCATAATAATATGTGTATTACTTCTATTCTAGGAGAAGCTAGATTGCAAAATGCTTGATATAAATAAATGTCATTTAATATAATATTTCTGTATATCTGTTTTGTTTTTCACACAATCAATCATACTGTTATTGAAGGAAAAATAATTGACCGAGCGAAGTGAGGTCTAAGATTCAAGTCGACGGTTTGGCATTTCTCTTAATGTTTATATGTTGCGCATTTACGGCGAAACGC
>NW_024091675.1:0-18867 GCF_014356525.2 Nilaparvata lugens
CCACGACCGCCAAGGAAATTCACGTGAGTTATAAGTTTTAAAAGGGGCCCCAATCTACGCTTCGAAAATATTTCAGTGCAGAAAAACATAAATTTTTCTTCGTTAAATTATTGGCCACCCGACAAGCGCTTTAGCATTTAAGAGTCTAGAATTTATTCATATTAAATTTATAAGAATTTGTAGTTGGTTAACTATCCTCCGCTGCCTGAACCACGACCCCGAACATTAAAAAAAAAAATATTTTCTATAATTCATTTTTCACTATTTTTTCCAAACTGTTAGATTTTATCAATTGTAAAATTCTGTCGAATCACGCATGGTATCATGCAAGCACAAGAAAATTTTTAAATATCTGTTAATGCCAAATTATTATCAACCTGTGAATCAAATTCTGAACCTGCACTGTATGATTACATATTTTATTGTAATATATTTCAGTTTTGTTAATTCGCTTACTGAGTTCGATTATTTCTTAAGCCTGTCAATTATTGTGTCTGATACGTTCTATCATAAAGAACCGATCGAATACGATCATTGGAATAATTGAATTAAGCTGGATATTGAACAGGTCTAAGTGGATGTAGCGAGTGGGGTCAGATCGAGATATTTATTCTTTGTCCTTACCTGCTCATATATCAGCTTTTATCTGTTACCTACCTCGACTTTGGAGCGCACATCAATTGTACAGCAGATGCAGCCATAGATCATATAGATTCCTACAATAGAGCTTAAAACCCGACAAGACTCTGTTCTCGAAGTATTCTGACGATATTTGGTCCAAATACCGTATTTTAATCCTCAGAACTTATTAGAGACGCAGTCCCGTAAATTATCTACATCGGGATTTTTGCTCGACCTGTATGATTTTGTATGCTCATTCTTCACAGGTAATAATTTTAAGGTATCCGTATTTAGTGTTTAGCGTCGCTACACTACTTATAAAAATTTCATCATTATACAATCTGTCATTAGAAGAATAAGGGTGAGCGAGCGTTTAGGCCTCCCGCGATTCCGACAATTGTATGAATCTTGTAGTGAATCAATCAGTCCGGTGTCCCTCAGCGTCCACACAGCATTGCAAAATTTATAGCATCTACACCATTGACTCAGTACAAGATTCACCCTACATGTGTGAAGCCGTTAAAAACGCACCACATGATTTGGCGCCCAACAGTGATAGGCATTGAAGAGGTGATATCGACTGCGAGGATTATTTAGTTGCTCAGTAACTATAGCGCTGACAACGGGGAATTTTTGAAAAATTCATGGTTGTGAATTTTTCCGAATTTAATATTAACTGTTCACTGTTATATAAAATAACAAGAAGTACCATACCCCATTTTTGAACAGAAAAGAAATTTATCGATTGATGAATTTTTAGAGAAAAAATCGAACTCAGAATTTTATTATTGTTGTTATTCGAAAATTGGTCATACTATAAGTCATAGGTATAGGAATACCATAAGAAAGGTGATTATTTGAAGAATATTAGGTCTATTTGAAACAATTTATAAAAATTTACAGAAAAGAGGATTGAAGTTATTTATATTTAAAAAATTTTTTTAAAACATAAAGAGGGAAGTAAAATTAAATCACGGATATATTGTGGAATTCAAGCAGAGCATCACTGCTTTTATATAAAATTTTGCAAAGAACACTAGCCTATATATAGAATTGCGGCAAGAAATTATAAAAGTAAAATATTTATAATAATAGTAATAATAAATTATAAGAGGCGTACCTGTATTACTGCATAAGTGTTCATTGTGTATCCTTTATGTCATTTTCGTTTTATGTCAACGATATTGCTAATTTGATTCACTTCATCACTGAACATATTATCGAATCACACTTTCGTATTTCTTCATTGAACGAATTTTTCACACTATTTCAATTTTTGATCATTCACTTATAATCGCTTCACATAACCTCACATATTTGCGGTCGTTTCAACACACTTGCATCATTGTATCATCCGATAAATTATGGAAGAACCACACCGCATCCTGGAACCCACATCAGCGACTCCAAGGACGGAAGGTGTCGCGCGGGAGAAACGCCCATGTACCACCGCTCCAGAAGTTCAGACACCCACATCTCATGTCACAGAACCATTGCCGCCGACTGAGGACCGCACATTCACCCTTCCCAGCAGGATATAAACACCCTCCTGGAAGCAGTAAACAAAATGATAAAATACAAGAAGAGATGATTAGAGAAAACAAACAAGCAAGAGAAGAACTAAAGAAAGAAAATAAACAAATGAATGAAACACTAAACAATATAGATAAGAACTACGACCAAATAATTGAAGATACCAAACAAACAAATGAAGAATTAAAGAAAGTATACGAACAGGATTTCGATAAACCAGAACAAAGGTTGAAAGAAGCAACAGAGGAAAGCAGGACGGTAACATGGCAAATTGAGGAGGAATGTCAGACAATTAAAATCAATAGCGGACCAGAGACTGAGCCCATACATGCGAAAGTAAACATATTCGAAAAAGAGATCATAAAACAAGCAAGTGAACATGACACACATAAGGAATACCACCTACCGAGCATGTCAAAACTGAAGTCGCACCGCACCTGCAGAACGCCGAGAGGAGCCGGACGACATCACCAGCCAAGCTGAGGACAACATCCAGCAAGTAGAGGGACAGCCCATACCACCGCGCGCCGGACACCAGGAGTCCAAGGACGTTGCCCGCCGAGTAGAAGAGCCGCCTGGACCACCAACCGCCCACATCATCGTCCATCCACCGCGGACAGCGCCTGCAACATATAAACCAGCATTCATGAAGACAGTCCACTAAACATAGAAATAAAACAAAAACCCACCACAAATCAAAGTCACAACAAAAACCGGAAACCTATGAATCAAAACAACCAACAAGAAGGATTACAATACGGCAAAGAAGAAAACCAACTAATAGAGTTCATTTACACCGCCGTCATGTTAGGCTGAAATCCTACATCAAATCTTTTACCAGCATTCAAGAAAAAAGGAAAACAATATTAAGAAGAATCTATTCACACCGCAGTCATGTCCGGTTAAAATCAAACAGACTGTACACCGGCATGCAAAAAAGAAAAAGATTATCTGAAAAAACCCACAGACACCACCGGCATGTCAGGTTTAAGGATATCAAACTGCATGTCACCGGCCGACAAAGAGGAAATGCGTTTATAAGAAATGATTTACACCACAGGCACATTCGTTTTAAGCCAAGTTTAGTAAAACGGATAGTTGCAAATTGGAATGGAAATTGAAAAAAATTCAGAAATCAAATTTAGATGGGGGCTTAAGGAAGAAATAATTTTGAATTAACTGGAAACTACATTTGTGAAGTACATCAATCATCAAACTTATTCATAATCACAGCCTACCCACCGAATCATATCTTTGCAGACTAGCATATTTCTACTGTAGCCTAATCAACATAACCTAACTTCGCCGCATCTCAGATAATAAGGAAATATTATTAATTCACTTCAAATGAAGAAACCGAAATCAACTTTAAATCAAGAAAATAAAACTGCAAAACAACATTAAAAATTTACCAACCTGTTCAAGCCATCTGCCTCATGTTACAATCATCACAGGAAAAATTGTCTAGCACTATCCGCACGACTGAAAAACAGAAACAAGAATTATATTATCAACGGAAAATAATTATAAATTAGAAATAACATGAAATTAGTAGTGAATGGGAGGAAAGAAAATAAACAAAGTTTATTTGAAAAAATGTGTAAATCTAACCTCGAAATACAGAATCGATAGGAAAAATCTATTCAGAACCAATGCCTGTTCGATAATTTTCTTCGTCCCACCAACCAATGTGTGCGAAATCCTAGAGTCAATGTTAATGGAATCCAAGCAACATCGTTATTTAATTAATGTAACATGTTATTTAATGTGAAATTATAAGTAAAAAACGCAACCAAAATATATATCTATGTTAATTGCACGAAATGCGCATGTTCTATGTCATATAAATGTATTACTAAAAAAGCTAAAAAGAAAATGAAATTCTTACCTTTAAATGTGAAATTTATTACTGTTGCATCAAAAGATCATGAATTGAAATTCAAATGGATAAATATAATCTTAAGGACTTAATATTTGTAACCAACATTGATAAAAATCAAGAAAGCCATTTCAAGTGTACCCTGTTTGTACACAACGTACTAAGCGCAAATAAGAAATTGCTCGAGTCAAACGGTGGACGATTGTCAAGTCACCGAAGTAAAATCACACTCTCACCCAATTTATGTAAAAGCCAGAATAAAGAGTCGAACCTGTAATAACTATGAAAAATGATGAAAGTCTATATTTGTTGCGAATACTGTTCAAATCTTAAGAAGTAATATGTGAAATCTTGTATATTTGTTATAGTTATGGGTCTGCTCATAAGCCACCATGAATGGAAGTTGTGGAGTTGTTTTAATGAAGGATCCTAAGAGACCTCATTAATTATTGTATTTCGATTGTATCCAATGGAAGGAACAATCAATTATTTATTTTCTCGTAGCCAAAAGTGCACGATATATTGTTTTTAGTGTTAAGTGTTGAGTTTTCGTAGAAGTAAGGAGATGAAATAGTGTATCATCACAATATCGGATTTTTCAAATAGTCATTGTTTCGACTCGTCTCCCAATTACCTATTTAAAATATCCTGGGGGCTTTTGTGTGATGAATCTTTCAAATAGATCTCATGAAAAGAGAGAAAAATTGTGATTACCTTTTAAATGAAAGAATTTGCTAAAGGAATAGTTAGCGACCGAGTGATAAAGCTTACTTATCAATAACTGTATATTAGATAAGAGTACCGTTCCGTACTGAATATTTTTCTAGGAAATTATTCAATAAAATTATAATTATTTTGCAAATAAAGCACAAATTGTTTATGAATCGCTCACTGATTTTGAGGTTACACTTTGTTTACTATCGATCAGATGTTTTAAAAACAGTTGAACGCAGCTGACTGATTCGAAGTATCGTCAAATGTCACGCTGGCTTCACGTAAGATATAATACCATCTCTAAAAATCAAAACTATCCATAAAGGATCAAGAATTTCAAATAAAAAAATAAAATGTATGTGTTATCGTTGAAATTATTTATTATTTAAGAAATTATATTATGTCAGGTCTTATTGTAACTAAATAGGTCATAGCATGAAATTATATTATTGATAAAATGGCAGAAATTAATTATAATAATCTCAAACCTAATAAAAATTGTACAAGAATATTAATTTATTAATAATTTAATTCAACTGAACCACATGGTAATTAAATCTCTATGGCAGGTCTAAGCCAATCACAGTGCATAGAAATAGCACCAAGACGGTGATCGTTTGAAAGCAACACATGTTAATCTATTATCAGACAACAACCCTGCCTTATCAGTTACACTAGCACGTGTACATTGTATGAGAAGAACTATGTCTATAAGATTAAGCAGTTTTAAGAATCACATGAATCGAATTATTATTGTAATTAAAAGAATTGTATTCTACTGCTTGCCACTGACGTCATGTTTACGTCACAAGCGTTCTACCAATGGCAAATTTTTATGCAAATTATTACATTGAGATTCTGAGAAGCAAGGTCTAGCCTAAAAGCTTAGAAAAAAGAGCAGCACTTCCCTTTTGAAATCCTTACCGTGTAGATCTCTTTTTTATAGTTACCAAAGACCTATTTGTGAAAATTTCTTGTTCGATTTTAATGTTCTATTTGTGAGCCAATATTTTAGGCCAATTTATTTGTTATTCGTAAATTTCTGTTCTCATCAATCGATAAATTTAAAAGCTTAAAGTAAATTATCCCTTAATTAATTCGGTGAAGGAGATATTTAAATTAAAATTCCCCACGTGTTGAAACCGAAGCCTGGATTGCCGCCGATCAAACGATTTTTGATCTAAAGAAGAAAACCACGACCGCCAAGGAAATTCACGTGAGTTATAAGTTTTAAAAGGGGCCCCAATCTACGCTTCGAAAATATTTCAGTGCAGAAAAACATAAATTTTTCTTCGTTAAATTATTGGCCACGCCGACAAGCGCTTAGCATTTAAGAGTCTAGAATTTATTCATATTAAATTTATAAGAATTTGTAGTTGGTTAACTATCCTCCGCTGCCTGAACCACGACCCCGAACATTTAAAAAAAAAATATTTTCTATAATTCATTTTTCACTATTTTTTCAAACTGTTAATTTTATCAATTGTAAAATTCTGTCGAATCACGCATGGTATCATGCAAGCACAAGAAAATTTTTAATATTCTGTTAATGCCAAATTATTATCAACCTGTGAATCAAATTCTGAACCTGCACTGTATGATTACATATTTTATGTAATATATTTCAGTTTTGTTAATTCGCTTTCTGAGTTCGATTATTTCTTAAGCCTGTCAATTATTGTGTCTGATACGTTCTATATCATAAAGAACCGATCGAATACGATCATTGGAATAATTGAATTAAGCTGGATATTGGAACAGGTCTAAGTGGATGTAGCGAGTGGGGTCAGATCGTGATATTTATTCTTTGTCCTTACCTGCTCATATATCAGCTTTTATCTGTTACCTACCTCGACTTGGAGCGAACACATCAATTGTACAGCAGATGCAGCCATAGATCATATAGATTCCTACAATAGAGCTTAAAACCCGACAAGACTCTGTTCTCGAAGTATATTCTGAACGATATTTGGTCCAAATACCGTATTTTAATCCTTCAGAACTTATTAGAGACGCAGTCCCGTAAATTATCTACATCGGGATTTTTGCTCGACCTGTATGATTTTGTATGCTCATTCTTCACAGGTAATAATTTTAAGGTATCCGTATTTAGTGTTTAGCGTCCGCTACACTACTTATAAAAATTTCATCATTATAGAATCTGTCATTAGAAGAATCAAGGGTGAGCGAGCGTTTAGGCCTCCCGCGATTCCGACAATTGTATGAATCTTGTAGTGAATCAATCAGTCCGGTGTCCCTCAGCGTCCACACACGCATTGCAAAATTTATAGCATCTACACCATTGACTCAGTACAAGATTCCCCTACATGTGTGAAGCCGTTAAAAAACGCACCACATTATCTGCATCTGATGTGCCGTCTGTTAATGAACAAAAATCTATCAAAAAGCCGAAAAATAAGTATTTCAGAAAAAGGTTGTCTTATCTACTCAGGCTGATAACAGCGTTCGAAATAAAAGCAGCTCAGTTACTTGTGAATTGAATGATAGTGCTAAAACAAAATGCTCATTTTGCAATTCAACGAATTATTCGTTATTCAAATGTCCTGCTTTCTTGAAAAGAGATCCAAAAGCTAGGAATGAATTTATTAAATCATTGAGAGTCTGTTTCAATTGTTTCTCCAAATTTCACGCTGTAAACCAATGCAAGTCTAAATTGTTGTGTTATTGTGCTCGTATGCATAATAAATTACTTCATTATCTTAATCAGTCATTGACTGCATTAATGACGTGTCCCACCTCTGAGAACTCGTTGAATAATTTGGTTCATAAGTTTTGGGAAAGTGAAGAAATTCCTAATCATAATTTCCTAGTCCCGATGATGAGTTTTGTGAGAAACATTTTGCTGAAACTCACACGCGTGATACTGGAGGAAGATATGTTGTTCGTCTCCATTTCAAAGTTGACACTAATCAACTCAAGTTTCATGAATCTCATGATGTTGCTTTAAATCGTTTTCTGTCGTTGGAGTGTCGTATGCTGCGTGATGCTCGTTTGAAATCTGATTGTGTATCATTTATGGAAGAGTATCTTACATTTGGAATTCACCCAAAATGTTGCTAAAAACCAGGTAATATTTTATTCCTTATTTTTGTGTATTCAATCCGTCATCATCTACAACAAAGGTTCGTGTTGTATTTGATGGGTCTGCTAAAAGAGTCACATTTCGTTGAATCAAGTTCTTCATTCAGGTCCAAAATTGTTAAATGACATATGTGATGTGTTAACTAGATTCAGACTCACTCATTCGTATTCACGTGTGATGTTACGAAATGTATCGTGCTATCCTCGTTGATGAAGAAGATCGTTCCTTCCTTCACATATTGTTTCGTAAAGATCCTTCCGATGATATTGTCGTTTATGAGCTCAAAACAATCACATATGGTTTGAACCGTCTGGTTTTCTTGCTCAACGTGCTCTCATTCAACTGGCGAAAGATGAAGGAGATAAATTTCCGTTGGCAGCAGCAGCTATTCGTGATGATATATATCACGACGATTTTTCACAGGTGCTAATTCGTTGGAAGAAATCTGTGAATAAAATCACAACTTTGTAATCTCTAAACTGTGCTCATATCAAGTTGAATGAATGGAGTAGTAATTCTCCTGAGTTCTTGGATTTGATTCGTTCTGAAAACACTCAAGTACCACTTCATATCAGTGAAGCTGCGTTTGTTGCTTTCGCGATTGTATGTTTCAGTCCTTCCTTCACTGGAAAAAATCAATCTTCAATCTACGTTTCTGTTCAGTGATTCAATATATTGTTTATCTTGGTTGCATATACCTCCTTACAAGTTGCAAACGTTTGTTGCAAATCGTGTTGTGAGAATATTAGAGTTGACTAATATTTCTGATTGGAATCACATTGCTACTGATTTCAATATTGCCGACGTTGGTTCACGAGGCGTTTTTTCCCCAAAACTTGTGCAATTCGCAAGATTGGTTCAATGCTCCAACGTGGTGTCTAATTCGTTGTCATGTTGGCCGTTGTCATCTATGACTTACCCTGCTACTGAAATTCTGCCTGATGTGAAACAAAATAAAGGTGTTGCTTTGAATATCACTGAAGAGACTGCTGTTATTCAGATAACACGTTTCTCCTCATACATGAGATTGTTACGTTCCTGTGCTTATGTTTCACGTTTCGTGAATAACTGTAAAGCATCAATTAGTGGTGTGTCGTAAATCAGGCGCCTTAGTGTTCAAGAGTTGAAATGTGCACAAATTTATTGTGTTAAAATTGTTCAAAAGTGTCATTTCAATCGTGAACTCGACCTATTGAAAGAGGGTAACCCTGTGATAAGAGTTTCCAAAATTGTCTGTATTCTTGATTGTGATGGTGTGATCGTGTTGGTGGCAGATTGGTAAATAGTGCTTTAGGATATGAAGCCAAGCATCCTTGTTTGATACATAAAGATAGTCATTAACTAAACTCCTCATTGAGTATTATCATATTTCTCATCTTCATGCTGGACCAAGAATAGTGCGTGCTCTTATTCAGCGTTATTTTTGGATTGTTGGAGCACACAGTGTTATCAGAAATGTGATTTTCAATTGTACTCGTTGCCGTCTATTCAATGCAACTCCTGTTGCTCCCGTCATGGGTGATCTTCCCAGCTCTCGTGTTGTTCCCATGCTCCCTTTCTGAAGGCCGCGGTCGATCTAGCTGGTCCTTTCACTGTCAAAGAGAGTATTCGGCCCAAAGCTCGTACGTACAAGGCATACTTTGCACTGTTTGTCTGTCTGGCAACAAAAGCTTGTCACATTGAGGTGCTTACAAGTCTTTCATCCAAAGAGTTTATTAACACTCTCCATCGTTTTGTTTCTAGGCGTGGATTGCCTAAAGAAATACTCTGTGATCAAGGGACGAATTTCAAAGGTGCTGCGCGACAATTGAAGGAAATTGTTGAATTTCTCAGATCATCAGAAAATCAATCCAACGTCTGTGATGCGATGTCATCTAAAGCATCCAATTTCGTTTTAATATTCCACATGCTCCTTTCATGAATGGAATCTGTGAGTCTAATATTAAAAATGTGAAATTCATTTGTTTCGTGAAGTGGGAATTCGGTCCAACTATTGTTGAGCTTTCCACTCTGTGGTGAAAATTGAGGCGATACTCAATTCGAGACCGTTGTATGCGCTCTCTTCATCTCCTGATGACTACGAGGCGCTGACTCCCGGACATTTCCTTGTTCATCGCCCTCTGTTGGCGGTTCCTGAAATTGACGTGAGTGATGTCAACAAGTACAGACTGTCTCGTTGGAAAAGTTTAATCGCTTCACTCAGAGATTGTGGAAGAGGTGGGAGAGTGAATACCTCCACACTCTTCAACAGAAGAATAAGTGGTTTGAGAGTGACACAAACCTTCAGGTAGGCAGTTAGTATGGATTAAAGAGACCATTCATCACCTTATCATACCCGTTAGGTAGAGTCACCCAAATCATAAGTGATGCTAAGGGTGTTGTGCGCTCAGCTCACGTGAAAACTAACTCTGGTGAGTATGTTAGGCCAGTTAGGAAACTTGCCCCCATACTTCCCTATTAGTTTAACCCACACCCCTAGTTTTCCGTTTCCTTTCCTACTATTCCTTTTCCTTTCGTTTTTCCTTTCCTACCGTTCAGTGCATGTTGTTTTGTTTTTCTTTTACTTTTAAATTTTAGTTTTTTTGAGTTTATGTTCTTGGAAATGGGGCATTCCAAGGCGGGCGGAGATGGTGGTTCACGGAAGCTCGGCAGCCTTGATTGTGGCTGATTAGTTTGCGCTTTCCTCCCCTTCCCCCTCTCCCAAAGAGGCAAGATAACCTCTCTCCCTCGCCCCTCCTTCATCCTTCCCGTTTATCTTTCTAACCAGCACTTCAAGAATAGTGCTCGAGAAGTCACCATCGTTTTTCGTTTTCGTTCCGTGGCGTTCGAGTTGAACGCAATTACCTCGTTTCGTTTCGTGATATATGTGCAATATCATATAGGCCTACGCATAAAGACAGGATATCATCAGCAGTAACTTCTACACACGAGATACAGTCCACTTCCTCGCCAGTTCCAAGGTTAGTGCAAATTAAAGACTTACTTTTGGGGTGTCGCCGTTTCGTGAATTAAATCTTAACTGTACTCCAATCCATAGGTTTGGGGACAGGACGGGATTACCATGATGTATTTTCAAATTGAAACAGCGCCTTTTCTTGATCATCAATTAATTCAGGAGGAATGTTAAGAATAAAAACGTATTCATCATTCGGAAAGTTTGATGGAATTCATAAGTGAAATTGTATTTGAAAAAAGAATCAGCTGTTCTAGTTTCTTCTTACTTTGGTAAAAAGAAAACTACAACAATGAGGCATGAATACTAAAAATTCTAGACTCTATAGAATTACTAGTAGAGATGCAAGCACATTGCTCCTGAAATGATTGTAGAATTTTCCTATTCATTTTGCAGTAAAGCAGCCTCTATGAAGTTCGACGCTGTGTTGATAGAGAACCAATACTACAGCAGCTTCCATGGACTGACGCACAAGCTGGGTTCTCCGCCGGTGATCGGAGTGCACACATTCGTGCCGTGGTCGGCCCTCGACGAGTTCATGGGAGTCAAAGTGAACCCTTCCTACATGCCTCACATCTTCTCTCATCATAGCGACTCGATGACCTTCCTTGAAAGATGTTTCAACACGTTTTTGTACTGGTACAATTGGTATCTGGTCGAGTACGAGCTGTTCCCTTATCAAGAGGCCATTCTCAAGAAATACTTTGGGACGAACACACCATCAGCGAGGGAAATGGAGTTCAACAGAGCTTGTTGCTGGTACCAGCTGATCTGTCCGTCGCTTACCCAATGAGTATTCCTCCGAACTATGTCAGAACGGGAACGTTCCACATTCAACCTTCACCTGAACCTCTTCCAAAGGTACAGAATGAAAATTAAAGAATTTCAAAAATTTAACTCATGAATCTGGGTAGATATATTGAACAATCCAAACTTATGTTGATGATATTGATTGAAATGAATAATCTTCAGAGATCCATTGAACCAATTCAGTTACAAACTTCAAATGACAAAAAATCCAAAATTGTAAATTTATTGTTAAATATATGATTGTATTAAATCTATGATAGAATACTGAGGGCCATATGCACTATCCACTTTAACCGCCAATCTATAATTACATTTAGGCTACAATTATTATATGATGTGGTTCAGTCTAGTTTTAAACGAACAGCTAATCAATCCATCTCCGTTTAGACCGAAGTGGTACATTAGAGAGCTATATATTACTGACAAAATGTTTGTTTGCTGTGTGTTTTTGGAATTGACATTCTCTTATTATTCTTATTCTACTATCGATGGTGAATTGAGATTTTGTTTGATGTTTTTCACAGGATTTAAAACATGGATTGACGGAGCTGAACAAGGCATTGATACTTCAGTCTGGGAAGTAACATGCAGGGAACTTCCGTCCTCAAGAGAAAGGGAAATATTCTTCAAAACCATCAGGAGATTCCCGAAGATCAGATTCTTTTGGAAATATGAAGCTGAGTCTCCACTATCAAATGTGCCTTCAAACTTGTGATTAGAAAATGGTTCCCGCAACAGAGTATTCTAGGTAAGACTAGTCAATTTCGGGATAATCCAATCAACTTCCAGCTTGTTTAATCAGAATCATTCCCCTACTGAAGCGTCTTATAGACGATTCACTGTATTACTCTATATTTTCATGAATAAAAGTTTACAATTTCTTGGTTTTTAAGTCTTTTCCCAACTTAACCACACAAAGATATTTGTGCAACCGTTGTTCACAGAAAAATGATTTATTAATACATCGAGAGTTAAGAGGACAGCAGAGCTCAAAACCATCTCACAAATCCTGATGAAAATATTCAACGTTCAAATATTTTAACTTTAACGTTTTACAAAAAGTCGATAGTTTTCACTTTCATAAATATGAGTCCAACTTTAACTTGAAAATGATGTAAAATAGGAATAATTATTCTCAAGGATGATCCTCATAAGCAAAAAAAAAAAAATCGATTGGAGAATGGTCTAAGTTCAATCTGCTTATACACAATTATGAAAGTGGTGTTTATTGACTCCAATTATTGGGGTTGTCGTAAATGAGAAAAATTATTATTCTATATATATGTCAATATAAAAGTATTATTTTTGTCAATGATAGTGACTGAAATGGAAATATTTCTCTGTTCAATATCTATTTAATATTTTCCATCTGCATGAGTTGTACGCTCAACACTTGACAAGACAGAATATTATTGTTGGCAATAAATAAATTTGTATTGAAAATCTGCAGACCTATAACAATTTATATTCTTTTTTTCAATTCAACAAGGTAAAAAATGTCAAATTCGCAATATAATTCGTAGTTATTCTCCAATATCTGTTTCCATAATCCATTAATTTTGCTTGATTTCTGGGCAGTTCACCCGAAATGCCGGATTTTCATCTCGCAAGGCGGCCTGCAGAGCACGGAGGAGGCGATCTATTACGCTGTGCCACTTCTGGTCATACCCTTATTTGCTGATCAGCCACATCAGGCTGCTAGAATAGAGAAGGAGGGAGCCGGTCTGTCTCTCTTGCTCAGCAGATTGACGGAGGACAATTTTTATGACGCCATAAGCAGCATGCTCACTGACCCAAAGTGAGTAATATCCAAATAATTATTAAAAATGGTAGACAAATATCTAGAGTATTTGTTATTCGTGAATTACATTACTCTAGTTTCTTAGACTATTTTTGAAATCTGAGCTACAATCTTATTTCTAGAAAGAATTCTAGTATGCCCATGAATATATCCAAAAATAAAATTCCAATCTTTTAACTTCCTATGTGACAATGTTGGTCATATATTACAAACTACAAATTCCATCTGTGAAGTACAAATTATTTCAATGAAGTGAAATTATTTCAATTATAGTGTAGTAATTATATATCTGTTTACAGTTTGAATTATCGTGATTGGAATAATGTGACAACCAAACCTTGTTATTCTGATAATAAGTTGATTGGTGATCATATAATATTCCAGTCTTTCTCCCAATCATTATTCACTTACTAAGAATATTAAAAAAAATGTATTTCTATGCGATATGCCATATCATTTGAAAGTCACCTTGTCTATGGCAAAATTGTGATTGGTTGACAGAAGTTAGAGGAATAAACAGTAATAATATGAATTAATAACATTGATTTCATGTCAGACACGAGAGAATGTAGCTGATCAATGCTAATAGTTTAAATGAATCACTCTCTCAATATAGGTACCGTATTGGAAAAAATATATTTACATTTAGACTTTCACTCTCATTACAAGCTTTGAAGAGTAAGCCATTATATTAATTAGATTCTCCATCCCCAGCTTCATCCATTCTTCGTTATTTCTCGTGGTATTCTAAATTATCACCCATGGAAACTCGGATATTAATTTGATTTACTGAATGAGCATTTAATGAGTACCAATTTTTATTTCGAATCAATTCACCTGGTTAACTCCACAAAAGTGTTCTCAAGATATAGTATGTTACAAATGAATATTGAATAGCGGATGATTCAGTTCTCCAAGAAATAAAGAAATCCATTCTCTTGTTTTAGGTTCAAATCAAACATGAACAGACTATCGTCGTTATCGAAAGATCAGATGGTTCCCGCCCTGGATGAGGCGGCCTGGTGGGTGGAGTACGTCATAAGGCACAAGGGAGCCAGGCATTTGCGGCCACAAAATCTCAACATGAACTGGATCCAAGTGCAGCTCGTCGATGTGTATGGTGCAATTGTCGCTGCCGCACTATTCGTTCTCTACATAATTTACAAACTCATCAAGAGCATTGTTGCCCTTATTCCTTTGGGCAAGAGTAAGAAAGGGAAGAAAGCGAAGAGTAAAAGATCGTAAATCTACAGATTCGATTTGCATCGTTATCAGTTTAATAAATAGCCTCAAGAATAGTGGTCTAATAATTTTGCATGGAGTTTCTTGACTATTCCATCCTCACCTAAGAAGATTTGAGCTGACTTACTAATGGCGATTTTCCATAAAGTTTCTTGACTCTTCTATCCTTACACAAAAAGATTTAAGCTGTTCATTGTGACACTGTTGATTTGAAAATAGAAAACTCAATTAGCTAATATGTGAAGCTCTATCTACCATTATTTCCATTGATTGCTATACTCAAGAATACGCATCAACAATTTCTCCATGATTACTTCATAGTACTCAAGATTAGATGATTACTTCATGACTCATCAAGAGCATTGTTGCCCTTATTCCTGCTAGCAAGGGTCAGAAAGGGAAGAAAGCAAAGAGTAAAAGATCGTGAATCTACACATTAGATTTGCATCGTGGTCAGTTTAATATTCAGCCTCAAGAATAGCGATAATTTTCCATGAAGTTTCTCAACTCTTGAGAAGATTTGAGCTGTTCATTGTGACACTGTTGATTTGAAAATAGAAAACTCAATTACACAACTCAAAAACTCAATGTAAAGCATGATGATCTATCATTATTTCGATTGATTGTTATACTCAAGAATAAGCATGAATAATTTTTCCACGATCACTTCATAACAAGAACTTCTACAGTTTTTACAGAAACTTTTCCGAGACTGATATGGTTCTACCGAGACAAAATTTCTACAATTAAACCGACTGATATTCAGTAACTATTTGATTTTATTCAGTGACTGTTCTTCAGTTAATAATAAAACAGAGAGTTACTAAGACAGCCGACCACATAACTGAAGATTAGCCTCATTCAAGCAATTAAGAGACACATTTGCTTTGGCGAATCCCGGAGCTCTTTCTCAATTTATCAGCTCAGAAATTTGTGACTCGAAAACAAAAATAAGCAACTGCTATTATTTAGGGGTATGCAGCGCTAAACTCAATTGAACAAACGATAAAGCATACATCTCTTGTGACTCTTTATCATAGCAAGAGATAAACCCGTCCGAAACAAAGGTCATTTACATTTCGCGGCTTTTTCATGTTGAAATTATTCAAATTGCTCACTGTTTTTCACAATGTGATGATGAAGCTTCTGCGAATAAAACTGCGACCGAATACTCGCTATAATGCGCTAGTTCTTTGTCTCTATTCGGTATGAAATTACCCTCAAATGGATATTTCAGGTCAAATCGAACACTTGCTCTGAACAATGAAACAGTTTTGCTGAAAATTTATTCCATAAATAAATCTACATTCATTTCGCACAGAATCGATGAAAAGTGGTCAATTTATCTGCGCACAGATGAGGTATGCTATTTTTGGATTTGAGCTACCCTGGAAGTGAACTGAATAACCTGTTTACTGGAAGATAAATGTATTCAATTTCCAGTCGAAAATCCATTTTCGAGCTATCAAAATATTTTGAGTTATGCATAGTTCTTGCTTAGAAACAAATATCATGGTTCTACAAACTGATCTTCAGTATCGAAGGGGGACATTATCAAGCTCCTGTAGGAGAAATAGCTTTAGACGTTTTTATTACAATTTAGTCGGTTTCCCCAAATATTTGAAGAATATGTCTGATATTATTCAATTTAAAATTTGATAATCTTTAATGTTTCATTCCACTACGAACTGCTTGTTGATAATCACTTTTGAATACTTGAATTACGACATAGCAGTCAGATTTTATCTGACTGCTATGTCGTAATTTATTCAAGTAATCAAAAGTAAAAATGTCATGTTTTGTTATTGATATTAATCAATAAAAACTGGACTTGCAGATTCATGAATTCAAATAAGACAAATAATTATATTAACTTAAGAATTCTTCATTTACAGTAAATCGTTTCTGACTTTAATTCATCCTGAATCCATTGAATCCTGAATGATTGAAAGTTCGTATTGGTATTGTTGAGGTTTAATTCATTCACAAGAATTGAAGTTGAAGTAGCAAGTTAGAAGTATCTTGCCTAAATAGACAAATTGAATTGAGCTTCGTGAAGAGCAAATTTAGCTAAAAGCAACACTTACCTTCCCTAACAAATTGACAGCAGTGAAGTAAGTGAGGAATAAATTATTGTGGTGAGTTCTACTCAACTGGTATCTGAACTAAAATTAGGCTAGTTTGGTAGTGATTCGAAACTTTCATGTTGTTACCTTTTTAGAGGTAAGTAGAAGAGACTTCAAGAAGCAGGTAGTTTGTTTTGGGAAATTCATGACCTACAGAGGCACGCAAGTACTTAGTACTGGGAAATTCATGACCTTCAAAACTTTGCAACCGAACTAGAAAGAAATTACGGCCAAACTGTTTTCACGGCAAAAAAATTCTCACGCTTCTTTCAGAGCTGTATTGCTGATTCTATAGAACGACTTTCCTCTGCTTTCGCTCGGAATTCAAGCCAGACACTATGGCAAACTTTTGCATGCTTTTGAAGAGCTGGTAGAACTCTATAAAGTGTTAGATCTTTATCCCTATCTCACTTTTACTCGCGAATTTCGAATACTACACGAACGGTGTGAGTTAAATTATGCATAATACCCGATGCTTACTTCAGTGACTACGCTGGTTGGGTCTCTTGCAGGCAAATTTTATCGCTTCTTTGGGAATATTCAATACATTTGCATAATGTGCACCAGTTCATACGGTAGAACACAAACTGTGAAAAGTACTTGAATTGCTCAAAGGCATTACTATATCAAAATATTAGCTTATTTTTCAATTTTTAAAACTAAACACGCGATAGCCATGAACAGTAAGCCTATCTCAATGTAAAACTTATGAATGACAACTCTATAAACATATGGGAGATAAGATGAAACTCTATAATCAAGGTTTGACGAAACAATTGCCTATTGACATGAATTCGATTTTGATCGTTCATTAGATTACAATTCGAAGGAATCATTGCATAATAAATTGAAAAGAAATTCTTTTAAAGTTTTGATCATCTTCAAAAGGTTTTGATTTCATCATAATTTTCCAGTGAAATGTATTCCTATGATGCTCTACGACGTTGAGTGATTCAAATTTAATTAAATTTGTTATTCGTATTGGATTGCAGACAACCTCTGGCATTATCCATGCATTTGACCAATAATTTCCCATGATGAGCATGATAAATATTGTGTCATTACACTGGAGAATGTACAGTACCTTGTTTTGGTTTTTTTATTATTAAGAGCATGTTTAATAATATTATCTCTTCACCTACAACGCAGAAAAACGAGAGAATGAGAATTGTTTCTCTCCATTCACTTCCTCTCTTAATATAACTGTTCATAAAATCTATCATCGTAAATTTTACACCCATGATTATACTTATAATATTTCTTCTCTATTGGGTGTATACTATGAGATATGATTTCTAGCGATACACTCAAATTAAACCTTTTATTTTTCGAAAATATGATTTCTAGTGGCTGTACCAGTGGCACAGCTCCACTTCTGTTGAATAAAATAATGTTGTTGAATATAATACTCCACTCTAGACATTAGACAGCAACAAGAATGGAACAGCTTCTAACTGCTATCGTCTCTGTGACAGTCTTGTTCCAGAAATATCTTTCTCTTTTCCGAGAACAACTTTCCACATTTTACTTATCCTTTTCAAAAATTTAGGTCAACAATGAGTGAGTTCCATTAAAGTGAAGGTTTGTAACTGAAATGGGTCCGAATTTTATTATTCCCCATAAGAATGCACTTTCAAAGCATCTCGAAAATGTAACATTCAGCGATAAAGTAAGTATTCTGGACACATTTTAACGCGAGGGAGATTGTAAGGGGTGTATACCTAGATATTTTATGGTGCATTTTTTCATGCTGAGTCTGTCCTATCGTTTCTTCCTTGTTTATTCAGGTAGAAATCGTGCCAACCCTTTAAAATCTTCTCAAATAAACGTCTGGGTAAAGATGTAACTGAAAACTGGGTCATTTTGACGAAGATAAAATCTAGCGTTTCTTAAGGAAAAGAGATTCTGTCCATTCCCAAGACTGTGACAGTTTTTAGAGTTTATTTTGAGGTCAAGAGCTGCCGTTATTCTAGTTTCTAAGTTTCTACGAAGTTTGTTGAGGAAAATAAATATACAGTTTTCATTTCTAAAATGATTTATGTCTATTTCTTTGTTTAATTGGTATCGCCTATCTTATATATAATT
>NW_024091676.1:0-18755 GCF_014356525.2 Nilaparvata lugens
CCCTTTTCCCTTTCACACCCTCTTTTTTCTTCCTCCACTCTCTTTTTCCCTTCTCCACCCTCTCTTACCCATCACCATCCTCTTTTCCCCTTCACCATCTTCTCCACCACCCTCATTTTCCTTTTTTCACCCTCTTTTTCCATTCTTCACCTTCTTTTTCTCCCTGTTTTCCACATCTCTCAGCCTCCCTCAATACAGCGACAATCATTACCCCCTACACACAATCTAATAAAATCCAATCGTTGCTGTATTTTCTGTGACAGCTGTAAAGTGGTCTGAAATTTTGGTAGCTTGCAAGCTGTCTCATACTTTTAAGAACAGTTGTGGCTCATTTTAGTAATGACGCTACGTGTGACCTGTTTCATTAAGGAATTAAGGGATGAAAGTAGAGTAAATGTGTGTAGTGAGTGGATTTGTTCGGAAATCTATTTCAAGAAAGGGCAATTTGTGAATTTCAGGAACAAGGAGGATATTCCCTTGGGAAATATAAGGAAAATACATGGGAATGCATTTACCGTGTAGTACATTCCATCTTCGAATTTCATATTAGGAAAATATGATTAAGACTTATATACTATAGTCCGTGCAAATTTACTTCAGACTTGGAGGAATATGCAGCGCAGAGAAATGGAGGGAGATCAGACAATTACAGTGAATAATAGAGTCATATAAGTAGAAGTTTATATGACTTTGAGGAATATGCGGCACAGAGAAATGGAGGGAGATCAGCCAATTACAGAGATTAATAGTCATATAGGTAGTAGCGCAGTTGCCAATTTGTCAGTCGTCTGACAGCTTCCAGACAGGAAACTTGGCATGTTGTAGCATGAGCACCATGAACAGTCACTAGAAGTTGGAGAACGCTGGCCGCTTCAAAACGGCAACATCGCGCCTCTGTATCCCTACCGCTGTATGCTTTCTCGACTGCGCATGTCCATCCCAAGTAAGAAGTAATTCTGCACAGGGTATAGTATGTACTATTAATAGTATACTAGAGAAAAAGTTTAGACTTATAATTTCTGGGAAACTTGCAGTGCTGATTGTGAATTTGTTGTCGTTTGCAGCTTCAATATAATTGACCAAGCGAAGTGAGGTCTAAGATTCAAGTCGACGGTTTAGCATTTCTCTTAATGTTTGAATGTTTAAATGTTTATATGTTCATATGTTGCGCATTTACGGCGAAACGCGGTGATAGATTTTCATGAAATTTGACAGGTATGTTCCTTTTTTGATTGCGCGTCGACGTATATACAAGGTTTTTGGAGATTTTGCATTACAAGGATAATATAGAGAGAAAAAGGAGCCTCCTTCATACGCCAATATTAGAGTAAGAATCAGACTATAGAATTATTCATCATAAATCAGCTGACAAGTGATTCACAGAGGTGGAAAAGCAGTCTATTACTGTATTTCCATAAGGTCTATAGTTTCAATCAGGTACTTGTGGATGAGAATACTGCGTGAGGTCTACTGTTCACAGAACTACTAGTATAGATTAGTTTATCTAGAACTTCATTCCATTTTGTACATCGATTTGTAATTTGATAGCGAATAGATTGATTTGGATTGAAATGGAAATTGAATTTTAGAAACAATTCATAATGATCAACATTTCAAGATATTTGATTGACAATCATTTGTAACATTCTAGCAATTCCAGAGACTCATGCCTGGCTTTTATGACACTCATTAGATGTAATGGATCATTAAATCTATGGGTTTAATGGTTCATTAGCTTTTTAATTGCTACTCTAGGAGCCTGGCATATTTGTGCTGTAATGGACTTGAAAGAAGTCAGATTTTTCTGCTACTATGTTTCATCAAGTTTCGACACTGAAATGACGACTTGCAGACTATATAGTCTGCAAGGATAGAATGAGGTTTCATGTTATGAGCACAGCCCCTGAATTGCCCTGAATTTGATGGGAGAGAGAAAGAAAAAAGAAGAGGAAGTCAGAGAGAGAGAGAGAGATTGAGTGAGAGAGAAATTGCTTTCGAGATTCGTCATACGAGAATATCAACACCTCAGTTTAAGATTATGAGTTTTACGTTATAATTATATTACGTTAATAATAAATATATGTGTCATAAAATCAACACAACTTCAACAGCTTTTCAACATACAAAAGTGATAATATTGTAGGTTTAGAGCAGTGGTCGCCAAACAGACGATCGCGAGCTACCGGTAGCTTGTGGGGTAGTTTTTGGTAGCTTACACAAATGCTTGGGTTGTCAACCATGCATTGAGAAACATGGCTACAAAATAAAAATCTCATTATATTTATGGCTACAAAATTTTGCATTTCTCACAGATATAACTGAGAAGTTGAATGATTTAAATTTGCAGCTCCAAGGGAAAGATAAGGACATCAGTGGAATGATTTGAACTGTGAAATCGTTTACCAAGGAGTTTGAGATGTGGGAAAAGAATGTCGTCCAGTTTGAATATTAACACTTTTCCAGTCTGAAGAAAATCAATGACGAGAAAAATCCTCCTCAGCAACTCAGCAATAGAATACGTTACAATTCAGACTTGAGACAAAAGTAAGATCAATGATTTTAAGATTTTAAAAGCATATCAAATATGGTACAATTCGTCACCTCTCCTTTTGTAGAAATCGATGCTGAAGATTTTGCAGGTTGTATTGTAAAACATTTTGGTGGAGATCAGGCTTCAGTTGGAATGGAATTTGTGGATTTTTAAAATGATCTTATCTCTCAGATCACTTTCTACAAGTGGAAATATTTGGTCTCAAGTCCCGAAAGAAAAATATCCAATTATTATTCAAGTTGCATTGAGGTTGAAAGCTATGCTCAGCTCTACCTACTTATGTGAATCATCTTTTTCAAGTATGAGATTCATAAGAAATCTATATAGGAACATTTTTTGGACAACTGCATCAGAATGGCGGCTGCAACGTTCACTCCAAACATCAAGAAAACACTTGATGGCCAAAAAGAGTTCCACTGCCCTCATTGAAATGTACATTTCAACTTTTGTTATACTTTTTGCTATAAGTAGATTTCAACACTAGAAATGTATCTTTATAAGCAATAGAATATACATTCTTTATTCTAATATTCCTTGTTAGCTCACTAGAAGATTTATAAATACTACTCTAGCTCACGGACTCATAAGTTTGGCGACCACTGGTTTAGAGAAACATGAGAATCGTGTATTATCAGTCCATTCGTCAGCTGATGTCATATTTGCCAACTTTACTTTCATTGCCCTATTACCATAAGTAAGGAAAGTATTGCTTTCCGAAAAAAATTAAGGTACTCCAATTCCTAAATTTCTATACGTTTCAAGGTCCCCTGAGTCCAAAAAGTGGTTTTTGGGTATTGGTCTGTATGTGTGTGTGTTGTGTGTGTGTGTGTGTGTTGTGTGTGTTGTGTGTGTGTGTGGTGTGTGTGTGTGTTTGTATGAGTGTATGTGCGTCTGTGTACACGTATCTCATCTCCCAATTAACGGAATGACTTGAAATTTCAAACTTAAGGTCCTCACAATATAAGGATCCGACACGAACAATTTTGATCGAATTCAATTAAAGATGGCGGCTAAAATGGCGAAAATGTTGTCAAAAACAGGGTGTTTCGCGATTTTCTCGAAAACGCCTCTAACTACTATTATCAAATCTATAACTTTAATAACTGAAATTGTCATCGATGAGCTCTATCAACTGCCACAAGTCCCATATATGTAAAAATTTCAGGAGCTCCGCCCCATCTATGCAAAGTTTGATTTTAGATTCTCAATTATCAGGCTTCAGTTTAACGAAAAATTTCGAGTGGAAAAGATTGAGCAGGAGAATCTTCACAATTAATGTCCAGTAGCATTTCCACCTAAAATTGAAAATAAGCACGAAATT
This sequence comes from Nilaparvata lugens, assembly GCF_014356525.2. Classification (NCBI taxonomy): domain Eukaryota; kingdom Metazoa; phylum Arthropoda; class Insecta; order Hemiptera; family Delphacidae; genus Nilaparvata; species Nilaparvata lugens. Next base: position 3,873 of record NW_024091676.1, read on the forward strand.
CGAGAAAATGTGATTATCCAATAATTGCAAACTGTTGGCAACTGTTCTATATAATTGTTAGATTCTATTGATTCTATTAAATGTTTCACTATGAAGAGATAGCAGACCTCGTATGTCTCCAGCGTTATTGTCCTGTCAACAGCCTTCTCAGAACTTTGTTATAAGTAGGCTTGAGTTGCGTGTTAACACTAGCGTCATGTGATCAATTTTCATAACGGCAAGGAAAGTTGTGTGAGTGCGCCACACCAGATTTTTCAACATACAAAAGTGATAATATTGTAGGGTTAGAGAAACGTGGAAATGTGTATTATTAGTCCATTCATCGGCTGATGTCATATTGGCCATTTTCAAATCATAATTTTCAAGATTCACAATTTTCAAATACCTTCAAAATGTTTTGAATTTTTCAGAATATTCCTTCGGCCTTCATTCAGCAGATAGTGACCTCAAAAATACTCCTCTGAACTATTTTATTCATAGAGGTCATGCCCTAGTGATGATGATGATGATGATGATGACGATGACGATGATGTCGACTATTTCGATGATTTATGTCGCTGATTACTGCATTGACATCATTACATTTGCAATAATTAATATGCACCATGCACCTGAAAGCTACAAGTCGATAACACTATCATAGGGGAGCTTCATTTCAAACTGCCTTATCATACCATGAATTACCATACTCCCCATTCAACAAATTCCGACCGTTCAAAATGAACCACACAATAATTTGGCTTCAAGCACTCTATTTCATTTGTCAATACTCCGATGATACCACCTCATCAAACCCCGTACCCTCCCAATATACATACCACCAAATAATACATGTTTGAACTATAATGAACGCACAGGACGTCATGTTATTTTATCGGGTAGCGCGCGAAATTCAAATCTGGTGTTAATCAACCCTCAAACTGTCAGTTTTTCTAATTAATTTTTCCAATTTCAATTTCATTTATTGCCAATTAGAATATTCAAAACATATTACAAAATCTTTATAATATGACATATCATTTAAAATATAAATAATTACTCATACATATACATGAATAAAATTAAAAATTTAGGCATCATCAGCAAAAAGAAAATCTTTGCCCGCTGGCAGAAATAGGCCTATAGTAAAGTCCACGATATAATGGCAGTGTTTGTTTAAAGGTGCGTACAGAAATACGCGCCGCGAACATGAGCAATTCACTTTTAATCAGCTGATGCCAAGCTTTTTATATCTGTATCTTACCGTTTCTGTAAAAATACAGATATAGTCAGCTGATGAAAAGTGAATTGCTCATGTTCGCGACGCGTATATCTGTACGCACCTTAGCAATGGTGTTGATAGACTATCATTGTCTATCATTCAACAAAGCGGATAGCGCTATCTCTTTCTCGCTCAGCTGTGTTGCCAGATCGTCTTTTAACAATATAGAACAAATAATTAATTAACAAAATAATGAAATAATTCTAAAATTTAATTTCATGCTTAATAAATATAATTGATCATTTTTAACGAGAATGAACAGTCATCATCATCATCGTCATTCACGGATTAGGCTCTGTTGGCCTGTTCCGGCATCCATTTCTTCATCGGTCGTCCGACGCCTCTTCTCCCATCGGGTTTGTAGTGCTAAGCTTGAATTGGAAGTCTATTTGCTGGCATACGAGCAGTTAAAATTACATTATTGAACCTGGAAATTAATTATTAAATTATTGGAAAAATAATTTCTTGCTGAATAGAATATAATTGAATATTTTAAACAGTTAATATTACATCAATGAACCTGTATCAGCCACTGTCTATAGAAGGCATTGACAAGACGGAGGATCTGCAACTTTGATCTCCTATCTTTCTCCCTGCCATTATAACGTGGACCTCACTATTTAATGAACACACATGACGTCATATTATTTTATCGGGTAGCGCGCGGGATTCAAATTTAGTGTGATCCAACCCTCAAGCTGTCAGTGTTTCTCATGAATTACATCAATAGTACCCCATCAAAACAATGCTGACATTTTCATATGAATCTTAATAAGATTAGTTCTCAATACTGTCAGAATACCTGAAATAGAAAAGGCCGATATTTGGATCAAAATATAGGCTTTAATTGACAGAATCGAACTCTAGCATGGCTTTATCTATAGTAGGCTGTGACTCTAGTGATGGAACATGATAAAATCTGGTGTAGTGCACTCACACAACTTTCCTTGCCGTTATGAAAATTGATCACCTGACGCTAGTGTTCCCGCGCATCTCAAGTCTACTATTCAAAGATTCGAGCTAGCTGGTGACAGGGCTATAACGATGGAGACACACGAGATCTGTGTCTGCTATCTCTTCATAGTAAATGATTTAATGGAATCAACAGTTGTCAACAGTTTGCAATTGAAATAATCACATTTTCTCGAATTTCGAGCTTATTTTTTGTTTTAGGTGAAAATGTTACTGAACATTAATTGTAGAGATTCTCATGCTCAATCTTTTCCACTTGAAATGTTTTGATTCAACTGTATCTCAAGCCTGATAATTGGGAATCTAACATCAAACTTTGCATAGATGGGGCGAAGCTCCTGAAATTTTTACAGATATGGGACTTGTGGCAGTTGATAGAGCTTATCAATGGCTATTCTAGGTATGAATTTGATCAAAATCTTTGGAGCCGTCTTCGAGAAAATCGCGAAAAACCCTGTTTTTGACAACATTTTCGCCATTTCAGCCGCCATCTTGATCGTTTGATCGAAATTGTTCGTGTCGGATCCTTATAGTGAAAGGACCTTAAGTTCCAAATCTCAAGTCATTCCGTTAATTGAGAGATGAGATATCGTGTACACAGACGCACATACACTCATACACACACACACACACACACACACATACCACACACACACACACACAACACACACACACACATACAGACCAATACCCAAAAACCACTTTTTTGGACTCAGGGCAACTTAAAACGTATGGAAATTTAGAAATTGGGGTACCTTAATTTTTTTCGGAAAGCAATACTTTCCTTACCTATGGTAATAGGGCAAGCAAAGTAACAAGAGTAGCTTAGATTAGAGAGTTCAGACGGGTTTTTTTGCGCAATCCGCGAGAAATAAGGAAAAATTTTTGCGCAAATCCCCCTCCCCCTCCCCCCTCCCCCTCTGCGCATGCGCCCCCCTCTCCTCCCCCTTTCCACCCCCCTCTCCTCCCCCTCCTCCCCCCTCCCCCCCCTCTCCCTCTCCTTCTCCTCTCCCCTCTCCCTCCGTCTCCCTCCCCTCCCTCTCCTTCCCTCCCTCCCTTCTCCCTCTCCCTCTCCTTCTCCCTCTCCTTCTCCTTCTCCCTCACCCTCTCCTTCTCCCTCTCCCTCTCCCAGTGAGGACGAGGGAGGGAAAAAAAAAATTTCCCCTTTTGGAGGAAAAATCCCTACTGTCAAATTAAAGTGAATCCATCTTTCTACTGTCAAATTAAAGTGAATCCATCTTCTACTGTCAAATTAAAGTGAATCCATATTTCTACTGTCAAATTAAAGTGACTCCATCTAATGTTATACTGACAGTGAGAGTCAACCTTGGAAGATATGCTCAAATTATTCTCTCAGTCAGATCTTAAGTCAGCATCATGAAGCTCTAAGAACCCAATTCAACTTATACTGACAGATTAAATTCCAGTCTAGTATAGATAAAACTCTTTTGTAGATGTGCTAAAACCCTATTACTCTTTAAGTTTCTCGTTCTAGAGTTAGTTGCAAGGATCTTTAAGTGCAAGGATATTACTTTAATGCAACCCTAAAATCTTTAAATGCAAAGTGAATCCATATTTCTACTGTCAAATTAAAGTGAATCCATCATATGCAAGTATATGAGAGTCAACCTTGGAAGATATGCTCAAATTATTCTCTCAGTCAGATCTTACTTCAGCATCATGAATCTATAAGACCCAATTCAACTTATACTGACAGATTAATCCAGTCTAGTATAGATAAGAAACTCTTTTGTAGATGTGCTAAAACCCTATTACTCTTTAAGTTTCTCGTTCGAGAGTTAGTTGCAAGGATCTTTAAATGCAAGGATATTACTTTAATGCAACCCTAAATCTTTAAATGCAAAGTGAATCCATATTTCTACTGTCAAATTAAAGTGAATCCATATTTATACTGAGTGAATCCATCATATGCAAGTGTAGTGAGAGTCAACCTTGGAAGATATGCTCAAATTATTCTCTCAGTCAGATCTTACTTCAACATCATGAATCTCTAAGAACCCAATTCAACTTATACTGACAGATTAAATCCCAGTCTAGTATAGATAAGAAACTCTTTTGTAGATGTGCTAAATACTGACAGTGAGAGTCAACCTTGGAAGATATGCTCAAATTATTCTCTCAGTCAGATCTTACTTCATATAGGTAAGAAATCACCTTGCTATGCTTTCAACAAAGGCTATTTCAACGACCCCCACTCAACCTCCCTCTCTTATGAGCACACACCAATCAAATAACTAACTAACCTTTGATTTGCTATGTCCTCCTTTGTACTCTGTTCTCCTCCTCCTCCCCTCCGAGGACAAAAATCCTCCCCTCCGAGGACAAAAATTGTCCTCCGTTCTCCTCCTTTGTCCTCCTCCTTCGACCTCCTCCTCCACTCGTTTAGCAGGAAAGAAAAAATGAGAGAGGAATCGGGAGAAGGGGAGAGAGGTCATGTCAACACTCAATGTCACAATAACTTTCTTTATTTTTAAATTATTATACATACATCAAAGCATATCTATGGCCAAATCAAATACAGAAAGTAACTCTTTTCTTATTCCTACTGGTGTATATTAAAACATCTAGCTTGATTCTAATTTTATAATTCAAATCTATGTTTGGCTTTTCAAATTCTTCCTCTAACCAATAGTTTGACACATACAATGCTTCCACATTTCAAACTGTAAAATATACCGTATCTTGTTTCTATTGTACACTTCTTTTATTGCAATAATGACTAACTCTATACCTTGTGGTAACTCTTCTAATCTTTTGCACTGTCCTACTTTTACTTTCCCTTTAATTTCCAGCATTGTGATGTTATTATACTGCTCCACTTCTTTTTGTGTGAGGGAGTGTCTTCAAGTTTTTCCATACATCTGACAGAAACTTAAGTGATTCTATTCTAGGAATGTATGACCATTAAGCTTGTCATACCATTGACTGTAATTACACAATTTTCTCTTCCCTTGGTAGACAAATAATTTCTTTTTGTGTCAGTGTAAGGGATTACAAAATAACCCTCTTTCTTAGGTCTTCTCTTGCATTGTATGCATTATAAAAACATTTTTATGGCACCCCTTTACAAAGTAAACATTTTTCGAACCTTCCTTTCCTCCTAAAACACCTACATATGCGAATTTTCCTTTATTATTACAGTAAATGCAGTCACATTGTACACTCCACTTACATCAAAATTTCGCCAATGTGAATGGAAATATGGCTCAAGTTCCTCTCTCAAATTTTTTATTTCTTCCTCAAATTCTTCTAGCTGCTTATGCTGTGCCCTAAATGACTGTGTGGTTTCAAAAAACTCAGTTTTCCTCCGTTTAGATCAATTTCATCCAGTTCTAGCTTACGCTTTTTGTCTGATAGCACTGTGATAGGAGACAAGGGCTGTAACTCTTTAACAGGGTATGGGAGAAGCTTACAAGTTATGTTTGCTCGTTTTCTTAAGACTTGTGGTATCAAGTTACCTGTTGCTACAAGGCCCAACTCGTCTAGGTCAACAACTTTGGATATGGTAGTGAAAACTGTGGTTGACTTGGAGAAATATGTCTCACCACTCTTAATATAACACTTTTGTGAGAAACTGATATTATTCTTGTTTGATGGATCCTCAAAAATTTCTACATAATTTATAGGTAGTAAATTGAAACTGAATGCAGAAATAACATAAGAAATTATTTTATTTCTATGTTGTGGGTTAGTGGGGAGCTTTACTTGTACACCAGTCAATTTCTTGGTATTGCTATTACCCCAGTAAACATACTGTAGAAGATCATTATAGACCAACAACAACTATTTTTTAAATTATCTGTCAGTTTTCTCCACTTTTAGCCAAGGACACAGAATAAATTGGAGCATTTTGGAAATAATTTCTACTATCATTCAAGAGTGACAAGCTATCTTGAATAGGGTCAAAGATTTTGCTATTGTCTCTATTTGTTAAACTATAGTTATAGATTGTAGCTTCCAAACGTGTAATACCATGCATTTTAGCTGCATCAGAGGTAAAGGTTTCCCGTAATCTTGTATCTGGACAGGCAATAAAGTCTACATATGGTTACCTAACTGCTTATTTACACCAGGGCTTGTGATTTGGCATACAACTTATTATAATTTTTACCCTCACATTACTATTACCCAAGTCAAGCAATCAATCCCAACAGTTTTATTGTTACTACTATCACATTATAGTCTTCTTTATATCTCCTTGAAAGCAGAAACAATGATTTGTAGTTAGAAAGTCACACATTCCATTCTTGTTGAATATTCCAGCAAAGTCCTGTGTTATGTCCAAGTCTAGTAGATAGAAGTGCTCCTTCCTCAGCTGCTCCAATAATCTCGGTAGTTCTCCTATCAATGTAGCAATTGGGACATCTGCAAGCTCCACTTTGTAAGGTATCCCCACTGGTTCCTGGTATTTTTGTTTCACTTCGTTGTAATCATGTTTACCAAGCACTTGTAGAATCTTTTGAGACATATCACTTCCACTGTCCAATAGGTAAGGTAGCTTTGCTTTGACTCCATGTTTAGCTGACACCATATTTGAGAATTTGCCTCTTAAATATAAGTTGAATGCACCACATATATCCTTTTTTAGAACAAACGTCTCTTATCCATTGCCTCACAATCATCCAAGCACAGATTTTCACAAGCATTATATTGTCACAAAAAGGTTCTGTAATAGGCACAAGATTTGAGTCATCCTGCACAAACAGTTCTCCCCACCATTGTAATCAATATTTCCAATGTCTGTCACAAGGTTGTCATTGCACTGTTTTCTGATAGAAGCCACAAACCAAACCGCTCATTGGTAGGCTTGATTTTATTACCACAGAGCATAGGCACATTAAAACCTTAGAAGTATCCATGTTTCTCTCACCGTTGACACTATCAAACTGACGAATGCAGATCAATGCAGTGGTATTTATAGTAAGATAGTTGAGAAATGACGTCATACAGACTTATTGAAACAAGATTTGGATGCTGACAAAGACTGGTCATGTGATATGGTGTGTGATCATGTGACAGGGGTAGGAGGAGTGGGGGTCGTTGAAACAGCCTTCGTTGAAAAGATAGCAAGGTGATTTCTTACCTATATGAACAATAAAATTGATAAGGTAGATTCCTTAGCTGTAACAGTTGTGTCTGAGGGGGCGTATCTCTTGATAAAAATGGACATAGATATCCTCAGACCTATATCACTGGGGGTATCAGCTCTATTGATGTCTTAACAGAATGATCTAAGTTGATCTTTTACATTTTTTATCTGCAATGTCATACAAGCATTTCCAAAGTTCATCGGAATTTGTAACAATAGTTGAGAAATCATTTGCACTACAATAATGTAGATGTCCTGTATCTAGTATGTCCAATAATTCGAGAATCTCAGATAAAATGGAAAATGTGAGGGAAAAAATAATTTCCCTGAGGAAAAAATTCTCTACTATCAGATTAAAGTGAATGCTAGATGAGTGAATCCATCTTTATACTGTAAAAAGTGATGGTTTGCTTTCCACCTGACAGTTAAGAAAAATTTCACAAATTCTAAAATTTTCTATGTGCTGTACAAACCGCAGGCGTTGCTTTTTAAGTGTGCTCTCCGAGAATATCTATAGTAAATTTAGTATGAACAAGCATTCCAAAAATGGCTATAGATATCCTCAGACCTATATCACTTGGAGGGAACAGCTCTATTGATGTCTTAACAGAGAGAGGGCAATGATCTTTTACATTTTTTATCTGCAATGTCATACAAGCATTTCCAAAGTTCATCCAGAGGCGAGTTAATTTTTGCAAAGCTAAAACACTGCATGACATTGATTAAGTTATGAACAATAATGTGCACTTAGCTGTAACACAGTTGTCTCTGAGGGGGGCGTATCTAATTGTAGACAGACAACATGTACGAGCTTTATGCAATCTCAGTGCATGCAAGCAATAAACACACTGTAATTCCTTTCCGTTGTAGAAGAATCCATAACGTGCAAAGTTTCTTTTCTGAGCATTCGTATACATAGACGCCAATTTCATACTTTGCATTCGATTGTTTTCGCACAAGAAATTATTTGTTTGATACATATTTTCAATTTTTTGACACTTTCAGTAGGCAAAATTAAATTTTTAGATTCCTACAAGTTTATGTCTGAATCCTTGGAAGTATTGGTGCGTAATTTGGTAGAAAGTACAGACATGGAAAAGAAGTTGGGGAAAGAAAGTACATTGGAAAGAACTTCCTCCAATAGAATGATTTAACGCACACGCGAAGAATATCAACATGCACAAAGAGTGTTCTCAACATTCAATATTTTCATTCTCAACTCAATGCTCGAACATTAACTCTGTGGGTAGATGACACAAGCTGATAAGTCATGATTTGTAAACTTTTCAGGAGAGCAATTTGAAAGTTTGGCATAGCTGCAAACATTCTATAATATTTTTTCTTACCCATTTTACACTAATATAATCAGATGATCCTCGACTATTTAAATAGTCTTACCCATTTTACACTAATATAATCAGCTGATCCTCGACTATTCAAATATCAAGGGATAAAACAATTTATTTAAATTAACTATTGAGAATTTTTGCAAGTGATGTCAGAGATATCATGTTTTGCCATCTGCCAAATGTTTCAAATCACAATGTAACAGTATAGGTAATATCTTAAAAATCGATTTTATAGAAATTTGAATATATGTTTAAAAATTAATTGATATTATTTACAAGTTCAAGTTTTCAAGTTTATTCATTCATCTCTTGTACAACATAGAAAATCAAATTGACAATGTACATAATTATTACAAGAAATAGAATGTGGAGCTCACAAGACTTACGTCCGTTCGTGAGCTTCAAAAAGAAATGGATTACAAAAATTTATAAACAAAGTGGCATAAAATAATATGAAATAAAGTAGGATTAAAAAGTAGGAGATAAAAAATACATACAAAAAAGTAGTAAATAATGGAATTGAAAAGCAGGTAGAAGAATCTTCAAAGTGGAGTTATACATTTTAAACATCGCTAGGCTAGACAGCACAACAGGAACGCAAATGAGAAAAGCATAAAGCTGTTTTAGAGTACGGTAAGCTCGAATGATAATATTGGGCTAGAAAAACTTAGGGCTCTGATATAGTGGAGAAAGTAGTGAGAAACGATCCAAATCACAAAAATACTATCTTATGTTACCAGAGAAGTCAGTGGATGCTTTGATCCAATTTATGGTTTCAATCTTTAGTTTATTTGGTGGAGAATTTGCAAACAAGGTTTGGGGAATTATATTCACAAGCTTATCACACCTATAAGGAAATTGCATCCTACAAACACTAAGATTTGTTTCAGTCATGTCAGAAGATCTAAAAACTCGACGTGTATGGTATGGAGTATACCGGATATTAAATAAATTTTTATTTTTTACCACGTATAATGCTAGGTTTTTTAAATAGAGCTGTTTGATTGATAGTATTTTGCTTTCCTCGAAAAGTGTTCTGGTCGGGTAGAGCCGCGGCTTGTTAAGTGCAATTTTTATTATATGTTTTTGTATGTTGAAAACCTTACCAATGTGTCGTTCAGCTGCGCCTCCCCAGACTCTTATCCCGTATTGCAGAACAGATTGAGCGTAAGCGAAATAGGTCATTTTGGCAAGCTGTGGTAGTTTCAAGAGGCTAATTCTATAAAATTTTTGTATTAGATATTTGGCTTTATGACATAATGACTGAATATGAGTATCCCATCTTAGATGTTGGTCAATCATTACTCCCAGGTATTTAACAGACTTCGAGTTCTCCAGTGAAGGGCAGTCACAGCCTGAACCTAGTCCGTTACAGCTATTCTTGTGACTTTTCAAAATTATTTGATTCAATGGTTGAGTTGCAGTATTTGGTGTAAAAGTAATAAAGGAAGACTTTTTATAATTTAAGGTTAGAGTATGATTGTCAAGCCAAGCTTTGACCTCCGAAAAACCCTTCTCAGCTGAAGTTCTAGCTGCCTCCCAAGTTTGACCAGAAAAAATTAAAGTAGTGTCATCGGCAAAAGAAATTGCTTGACCATTTTTCAAGTGCAGGTTCAAGAGGTCATTTATGTATATTATGAATAAGATTGGAGAAAGAACAGTTCCTTGTGGCAAACCATAGTCGAGCATATATTCAGTACTGGATTTATTCCCATTTGATAATATCTGTGATCGCCCTCTCAGGTAACTCGAGAAAAGATTTAAGGGTAATCCTCGAATTCCAATACGGTTAAGTTTTTCCAAAAGTTTTGAATGTGGAATAGTATCAAATGCTTTGGTGAGGTCCATAAATATTGCAATAGATTTCTTTCTTCTACTAAAATTTTCAGTTAAAGTTTTTACTAGTAACGAGGAGCATTGTAATAATTTGTTGTAATCTATTTTGCCAATAGTGCTGGTATTAGAAGATATACTATTGATCTATACAAGTATTGATCAAGTTAACCAAACTGAACTGTTTGCAAAGTTGTATGGGTTATGTAGTTCTCAATATGGGTTATTGATTTTCAGATTTTATAATAGCCTACCAGTACATACACTTATCAAATTTTGTCATCTTTTGATAATTGGATTATAATCAAAACCGGTAGAAGAGTGTTGAGATATATGTACTTATCAATATTTGTCAACTTGGGGTTTGGAAGAAATGCAGTATCAGGCTTAAGCAAGGTCTATATCTCAGCTATTTAAAAAGGTACAACATATTTAGTTTACCATCTTATAGATCTAATTTTTCTGAACACAACCATATGCATAACTCAATATGGTCAAAAATGTGACTTATCAACTTGTGTCATCTACCCACAACTAAAGTTAATTAATTAATCATTACACTATCTAAAAGAAAAATGGAATTTTCTATTAATTTGGAATAATACTTTGAATTCGCCTATTCAGATCATCTATTTGAAATGAATTTTCAAAATGCATTTCAAATAGTTGATGTGAAAAAGTCATACAGATAAGAATGAATGGAATACCAATCCAGCCATGTGTACGATGTACACAAGACCTTGCAAGGTCGTGAATGAATGAAATGCATCACACCAGATGTGTAAGGGCCAACGCCCTCACTTCGCAACAAGGAAGGCAGAGCGTTGAGCCGACCTTGACACAGTGAGCGATCGCCCGATGTTGTCAGCTCATGCATATGCTTGCGCGTGCGTACACACTTCATTCTATAAAACACATTTTAATTTTTCTTATCACTCAATGCAACTTGGAGAGTGTGGAGAGTTCTCTACACGTATACTAGTGTGATAGGTGAGTGAAAACTTTTTATAGAATAACAAACTATTTTTTATTGATATATAACAAGTAAATTATAAATATGATACATGTTTTGTATATATATGTTAATGCTAGATAAGCTCCAAGATTATTAACAATCTTTATGTCGGACCATCTAGCATTAACATGTTTGACTAAAAGGCAAGATTTTGTGCAGTTCTTTTTGAACTTCTCAATATCGTTTGAGGATACAATTTCGGAAAACCGTTCCGGTTTTATAGAATAACAAACTATTTTTTAAATGTTATTGATATTATAGATATTTGATACATATAACAAGTAAATTATAAATATGATACATGTTTTGTATATATATATATATATATATGTTAATGCTAGATAAGCTCCAAGATTATTAACAATCTTTATGTCGGAACATCTAGCATTAACATGTTTGACTAAAAGGCAAGATTTTGTGCAGTTCTTTTTGAACTTCTCAATATCGTTTGAGGATACAATTTCGGAAAACCGTTCCGGTTTTATAGAATAACAAACTATTTTTAAATGTTATTGATATTATAGATATTTGATACATATAAAAGTAAATTATAAATATGATACATGTTAATGCTTGATAAGCTCCAAGATTATTAACAATCTTTATGTCGGACCATCTAGCATTAACATGTTTTACTAAAAGGCAAGATTTTGTGCAGTTCTTTTTGAACTTCTCAATATCGTTTGAGGATACAATTTCGGAAAACCGTTCCGGTTTTATAGAATAACAAACTATTTTTTAAATGTTATTGATATTATAGATATTTGATACATATAACAAGTAAATTATAAATATGATAAATTATATAGTTTTATAGAATAACAAACTATTTTTTAAATGTTATTGATATTATAGATATTTGATACATATAACAAGTAAATTATAAATATGATAAATGTTTTGTATATATATATATATATACGTTAATGCTAGATAAGCTCCAAGATTATTAACAATTTTTACTTAAAATCTTTATGTCGGACCATCTAGCATTAACATGTTTGACTAGAAGGCAAGATTTTGTGCAGTTCTTTTTGAACTTCTCAATATCGTTTGAGGATACAATTTCGGAAAACCGTTCCGGAAGATAAACCTCAGTCGACCTCATTCCGGGAGTGTATAGTCTCAAGATGATGCGACGACCATGTTGGTTGGACGCCTCCCGCACGTCCACGATGGGGTATGGTAACCCCTCCTCCAATTCCCGCAGAGGCGTCCAGGGTTTTTCACATCTGGAATTTATAATTCGAATAAAGTCGTCTGTCTCCCTGTCCAATTCATCGTCCTCCTCCCCCTCCTCCGTCTCCCGTAACAGAGACATTATTGAGCTGTCTTGCGACTCCTGTAGCTGCACTCGTATCTGTTGAAAAATATTTCATTAGACTCTTATTTGTTTCAGGTTTAAAATCATACAAGAGAGAGAGAGAGATCTTGCTCAACAGATTCACTACTCAAAACTGTGAGTAATAACTCGGAAATTCTCTGACATAACTCTCAATTATCGAAAAAAAATTTTCAGTTCATTACAATCAACATATGATTGGATTTTTCATATAAGTAATAAGTAATTTGTCATCAAAGTTATTGCAGAATAATATGATTGGATTTATAATAAAAAAATTATTCGAATTTCATGTTTCATTACTCATGCAAATTTTTGTTTCACACAAACAGTTTATGCATATGATTGGATTTTTCATATAAGTAATAAGTAATTTGTCATCAAAGTTATTGCAGAAAACATACAGTTTATGCATATGATTGGATTTTTCATAATTCAAATATCAATGTATTATTCACACTCGTATCTGTTGAAAAATATTTCATTAGACTCTTATTTGTTTCAGGTTTAAAATCATACAAGAGAGAGATCTTGCTCAACAGATTCACTACTCAAAACTGTGAGTAATAACTCGGAAATTCTCTGACATAACTCTCAATTATCGAAAAAATTTTTTCAGTTCATTACAATCAACATATGATTGGATTTTCATATAAGTAAAAAGTAATTTGTCATCAAAGTTATTGCAGAATAATATGATTGGATTTATAATAACTATTATTCGAATTTCACGTTTCATTACTCATGCAAATTTTTGTTTCACACAACAGTTTATTGCATTATTCGAATCAGTAATTTGATATAGTAGTATATATATATATAATAACTCGGAAATTCTCCGATTACTTGAACTCAATTCAAATTGGTAGATAATTGAATTGTTTCATGCGTCATATTTAGTAAACATATATATCCATCATGAGAATTTATCTGTGTTCGGATTGTTTTGATAGCACAATTTGATAGCTCAGTCTTTGCTCACAGTATAAGAATCAGTAAATGCACACAAAAGATTTATAAGATCACATTTTATAAAGATTTGTGTACATTACAATAATAATTTTTTGTATGCTAACCTTGATTGGAGTGAGGACGCCAGGCTCCTCATCGTCGACAAACAGCCTCCTCTTGACAGACTGCTGGGGGCGGTAACCGATGTGAGGGCCGCTCGGCGTGGGGCCCAAGTAGCTTGCGGGGGAGGGCTGCTGTCTGGGATGATGATGGGAATCCTCATCTTGGACAAAGATCCCTTGTTTCTTCAACGGATCTGAGGAGGCGCCAGAGGTGGAGGCAACAGCTGTAGCAGCAGAGTGGCAGCTGAGCTGAGGCTTTTCTGCTGCTTCTTCTGCTGCTTCTGCTGTTCCCAGTAGTTCAGCTCCCTCTCCGGAGGCGGGCTGTCTGGCAATAAGAATGAGGATGAGGATGCACGGTGTGACTTGTCCATGGTGTCGAGAAGCGCGTACTAATAGCTCTCTAACGTGAATGATGATTTTCCACTGAGAAAAGCGATTATATAGCAAGTCGTTTCTCTGTCTGTTGCATGCTTGTACGAGTGAGATAGAAACACAAAGGAGGCGTGTATCACAATTGGCGAACACTGCCGATACTCCCCAGAGCTTAGCTCGAGGTCATTATTGATTGTAAGTGAAAATTTTTGTTATATTCCATATTTTGTGAAATACCACTAAATTGATTTATAATATATTTAGTGTTACAGTTTGGTTACATTGTTTTTCCACAGCATTTTCTCACCTCACTACTCATAAGCATTGTGCTCTCGTGAAGGAACCTTACCTGCATCTAGAAAATCATAGCCGAGGACCTACCTGAACCGAGTCAGGAGCATATCCGATTATTTCATTTCGTCAAATCAACACATTAAGTTCATTTTTACTTAAATTTTTCTCCTCCTCCTCTCCTCGAGGACAATTGTTCTCCTCCTCCTCCCCTCCGAGGACAAAAATTGTCCTTTGTCCTCCTCCTCCTCCTCCACTCTTTAGC
>NW_024091677.1:0-20304 GCF_014356525.2 Nilaparvata lugens
GAGAAGGAGTAGGATTTTTTTATTCAATTATATTAGCATGGAATGCACGACAAAGAGAGAAGAAGAAATAGAAGTAAGAAGGAAGTAACGATCAGGAATTAGATGAACCTTTTCAAATACTGTGAAATTATCAGAGGCCCTTGTGAAAAAAATATTCCTGATTATCTCGTTTCTGTGTTAAAATTCAAGACATGATTTGAGAAATAAGTCTTGAATCTTGACCTTCTAGCATTCCCTCCAACTCTTTCTATTCGTTTCCTTCATTTCTCACACACTCTCTCACTCACTCTATCTTTCTATAAAATCACATTTCCTCTCTCATTCTCTTCAACAACTCATAAATAATGACAATTAATCAGTTCCAATCTGGTTAAAGATACATCTCCAATTTGATAAAGGGGAAAAAATCGTTCATTTTTATTTTCATCTGTCTGTTATTCTTCTCTTACGTTTTTCCTCCTTCTTATTCTCCCTCTTCCTTTCCATTCCATTTTTTTTTCTTTTTCTTCGATTTCTTCGTACCTCAAAGGGCCAGTTCCTAACTCGGGATTTGGCTAAGCTCTAGACTTTAAACAGCAGGAGTCAGAAAATTGGCGTAAAGAAATAGTATTATATTTAATAGTATATTTCGCACCTAGAGCAGAAATATTATATTTCGCACCTAGAGCAGAAATAGTATATTTCGCACCTAGAGCAGAAATAGTATATTTCGCACACAGAGCAGAAATAGTATATTTCAATGAAAATGAGATTTTTCCGGCTCGAAATCGGTTTTCAAGTCCGAAGCCGTAGGCCGAGCACTAGAAAATATTGAGAGCCGGAAAAACATTTTTGCCCGTGGTGCGAACGCTATTTTTCGCCACACACAAAAATAAACAATATATATTTGAGAATAGTTGTTTACTAAGCACTTCCAAAAGCAGAAGTGGAAGTGATAGCTCTAGCAAATCTGAGGTTATCTGAATATCAGGAAATTTTCCAAGTATTTTTATTTTTCATTCTGATTTGTCTAAATAACCTAAAAGATTATGTTCAATTATGTGTAGGTTGAGTTTATACTTTTTTATCCTTTCAAATGACAATAAGATGATATCATTATAAATGTTAAAATTATTGAATAATGAACACAAATAATGAAAAGTTTTTTGATCACATTTCTTAGTTTCAAGTTAGCGGCTGGAAAGGGTACTCTTTTGGGTCTAGGCCGGGAAGAAACCTGTTCTGACGTCAGACAAGAGTCGTCTGCAAACAATGTCTTTTAGATCCACGTAGGGACTGGAAAACAGCTGCTCTCTGTGTAGTGTGGCGAAAACTAAATTTCGAGAAACTAGAAAATTGAACATAAAATGAAATGAAGAGTAAAAGAGTGTAAAATTTCAGCAATTTTGAATTATCCAGCAATGTTTAATCTCGTCAAGGAAAAACGTTTCCAATAACAGATGAGAAAATAAAGGTTCTCATAAAAACTACGCTTTACTACTCCAACTATCTACTCTAAACTACTCTTTTTCATCTTGTTTCCAATTTTCTAGTTTTCGAAATTCAATTCAAACATGGATTACGACCACGCCCCGTTTCGGAAAGCCGATTTTCTGACTCCAGCAATTTATAGTTTAGACCTTTGCTAAATCCCGAGCTCGGAAATCGGCCCTAACTCTGTTCCACGCTGATCTACAAGAGCTTCAGAGAATACAGAGGAGTCACTTTTCATACCTCAAAAAACTTTTTATCACTCATCACATCTGTGACAGTCCCATATGACCACTTGACCTTATTCACAAGCTCTGAATCCATTCTGAGCCCCAGCTTTTCAAACTTTATGATAGAAAAACTTCTAAATCTCTATTCATCATTAGAATGACTAAATTACCCTCATGGGCAGAGACTCTTCCCAATGATTAACTTTCTCTCGAATCATCAACTTTTAGAATGGCTGTAGTTCATGAGTATCCTATACTATTGAACGAGCAACTTCTGTTTATCTGAGCAACTTCAGATTTAAAATGTTCAGATGTTTGGATGTTTAGATGTTTAGATGTTTAGATGTTTATATGTTTAGATGTTTAGATGTTTAGATGTTCAGATGTTTAGATGCTCAGATGTTTAGATGTTTATATGTCTAGATGTTTAGATGTTTAGATGTTTAGATGTTTAGTTGTTTAGATGTTTAGATGTTTGGATGTTCAGATGTTTAGATGTTTAGATGTTCAGATGTTTAGATGTTTGGATGTTTAGATGTTTAGATGTTTAGATGTTTAGATGTTCAGATGTTTAGATGTTTAGATGTTTAGATGTTTAGATGTTTAGATGTTTAGATGTTTAGATGTTTAGATGTTCAGATGTTTAGATGTTTGGATGTTTAGATGTTTAGATGTTTAGATGTTTAGATGTTTAGATGTTTAGATGTTTAGATGTTTAGATGTTTAGATGTTTAGATGTTTAGATGTTTAGATGTTTAGATGTTTAGATGTTCAGATGTTTAGATGTTAGATGTAAGATGTTTAGATGTTTAGATGTTTAGATGTTTAGATGTTTAGATGTTTAGATGTTTAGATGTTTAGATGTTTAGATGTTTAGATGTTTAAGGCCCGGTTGCACAACAGCCGGTTAAATTTTTACCGTGATTAATTTCACGAGAACCAATCAGAGAAGGCCTTCTTGATAAGACGGCTTCTCTGATTGGCTGTCGTGGAATTAATCACGATTAAAATTTAACCGGCTGTTGTGCAACCGGCACTAGATGTTTAAATGTTTACATGTTTGTATTCCACCAGATCTCGAAAACGGCTCCAACGATTCTCACGAAATTCAGAACATAGTAGGTTTTTAATATAAAGATTCGACTGCACCAGGTCTCATCCCTGGGAAAACTCACTGAAGGACATTAAAAAAGCTGATAATAATAATTTCGTCGTCTGTTGGTGATGGAAGTAAGTGAGCGAGTTCATGTGTGTGAGACTGTGTCGAAATTATGACTCGGCTGTTGAACTTTTGTAATCATTCAATCAGGTACTTAGTGTTGGTTGTAAAAAATCCGGGTTATTTTCAATCCTGATTAATTCCAGTAGATCCATCTTTTTGAAATGGTCTTCTCTGATTTGGTTCACATGAAGGTAATCAGGATTAAAATTTAACCGGCTTTTGTGTAACTGGACCTTTGTGAGGGGAATTTTTGCATTCCTCTGGGAATTAATCTCAATTTACTGTGATTAGATAGAACATTTCTGTATGAATGTTATTATAATTTCTTCTTTCGTAATAAATTTGTTATGCTTTTGTACTCCAGAGCGAAGCTCGGTCCCCGATATTGAAAAATTCAGTGAATCATCATAACTATATTGTATTTGAAATGTCTATTTTTTTTCATGTGTGGATATTAAAATCTCTGTTATTATAATCTCTGTAATATTTTTTGCACTTACTTGATACTGTAGTGAATTGGGATATCACCAATTACATAGCTTTCTCAGCAAATAGAGAGGGTAAACCTAACAATCAATATAAGTTGAAAATCCATTCAAACTGTTCTTCAATAAATCAACCAAACATTAATAGATGTTCCTGCCCAGTTATTAATAGGAATCAAAACCTCAAATATCTTGGTATATGGATCGATGAGTGTCTCAAATGGGACATCCATGTTAACTTCCTATGTAAGAGACTAAAGTAACCTATCTTATAAATTTTACAAATTAAAAAATGTGCTATCTTTTCAGAATGCAAACAGGTATATACGGCACTAGTAGAATCCCTAATGCGATATGGTTTAATAGTTTGGGGTGGGACTTCCGATACCTATATTGAAAACCTTTTTCTAATAAAAAATTCATCATAAAGACAATTTTAAGAACCCTAGAACTTATGAGAGTAAGATTTTGTAAGTGAATTTGATGTTAAACTACTATACTACAGTGATATCTTAGTTGCAAAACAAATTACAGTTCTAAATACGAGCATAATTTCCCCTGTAGCCGATGACATAAATTATAATCTTAGACCTAATACAATAAGAAAATATGAAATATATAACACCAACTCAGCTCTTCTTAGAAGGCAACTTTACTACATTAGCAGTAAATTCATAAATATACTAGAAAGCGGATTTCCACTTGATAATTTCCGAAATAATAATAATTTTATTTCTCAATAAGCATTCATTACAAACACAACATTACTACTAGAAATAATTATTCTATTGAGAAGACACTCCCGAGAAAAATTCTATTTTGGGAGTTGCCATCAAAGTCCATAAACACAGAAAAAGAGCCATAGAGGCATGGCTGAACTTGAATTATTTCCAATCGTTGATTTTATACAATAATCGAATTCATATTATAAATTATATTTTCGAACACTTCATACGCTAGATTCAAGTTAATATATTACATCCCTGATTAAGCTGATTTACGACTCACACTGGCGCACAAGGAATCTTCCTTTTGCCGGTGTTTTTGCCTCACCTACTGTACTTATGCATGTGAACATAAATTGAATCTCCATTTTAAATATATTATAATAATAAAGGATATCATTCCATTATTATATCTAATTAAATAATGTATGTATCTTGGTTCAAGTGCAGTAGCATATACTTATGTTAATTTATTTTTTGTAAAGCTTTTTTGTATTTTGTTTTTGGCAAATAAAATAATATTTTGTTGTATCTACATAAATCGGCCTACAATAAACTTCTAGTATCAGAATGCAGATATAGAGGTAGATGAATATGAGGAATATGCCAGAGAACATGTAAAGTAAAAGAAATGAAACGAAAGAATTTGGAATTGAGTAGTCGAGAAGGAAGAGGAAGGAAGGAAGGAAGTATTAAGAAGAAGAAGAAGAAGAAGAAGAAGAAGAAGAAGAAGAAGAAGAAGAACCTGGAAAACCTCTCGACATTCTGGAGCTATTCCAATTGTCCGCTTTCCAAAAATGAGTGTAACATGAGATATGCACAAAATAGTATCACACTATTCTATCCAAACTATTCTATTATCTCACATTGAAACTCAACTACTAGACTTCAATATTGATTAAGCTCAATGTAGAAAGTTACTCTGTGAAGAGTTTCTCTACACTCTGTAAACTGTTTACTCTGTACTCTATAACTCTGTACTCTGTACTCTGTAAACTCTGTACTCTTCACTCTTTACTCTGTATTCTATACTCTGTAAACTCTGTACTCTGTAATTTCTGTACTCTGTATGCTGTACTTTGTACATTGTAAACTCTGTACTCTATAAACAGTGAACACTGTACTCTGTACTTTGTAAATTCTGTACTCTGTACTTTTTAAACTCTGAACTCTGTACATAGTAAACACTGTACTTTGTAAACTCTGTACTCTGTACTTTTTAAACTCTGTACTCTTCACTCTTTTCTCTGTATCCTATACTCTGTAAACTCTATACTCTGTAAACTCTGTACTCTGTATTCTGTACTTTGTACTCTGTAAGCTCTGTACTTTGTACTTTGTAAACTCTGTACTCTGTACACAGTAAACACTGTACTCTGTACTTTGTAAACTCTGTATTCTTCACTCTTTACTCTGTATTCTATACTCTGTAAACTCTTTACTCGGTAAACTCTGTACTTTATACTCTGAAGATGAATAAGAAGAAGAAGAAGAAGAAGGAGGGGAAAAAGACGAAGAAGAAGAAGTAGAAGAAGAAGAAGAAGAAGAAGAAGTAAAAGAAGATTAAAATCAAGAATATTATAGAGGAGAAGTGGCATATTTTCCATGACGGAAGATTTTCTACAATTGAGAAGAAATGCGCATAATAATATGTAACCTGGAAAAATCCAGAGGTCAAAAATATCATTCATATTTTGGTAGAGGGTAAGTATTTTTTTTCGGAATTCGGAAAAGCGGAAAGAGAGAAAGAAATTCACTTTGGAGTGGTCGAGTGAAAGAGAGGAGACATAAATACAAGATGATTGAGGAATATAGTGAGGTCCACGTTATAATAGCAGTGGAGAAAGATGGGAAAACAACGTTGCCGAACCCACTGTCTTGTCAATGCCTTCTATAGACGGAAACTGGTACAGTTTCACTGATGTAATAATTAACTGTATATTCTCGTTTAGAATAATCAATATTATACTTTATTAAGCGATATATTATATTTTTTAATAATTTTATAATGAGTATTTCATAATATAGATGAAATATTTTTTAAATTGATTATTAGTTCTACATTTTTGAAAGACAATCTAGCAACAGAGCAAACCGGGAAAGAGATAGCGCCATCTGCTTTGTTGAATGATGTACAAGGATAGCAATCCCATTTTTGAAGAAACACTGACGTTATAACGTGGACACCACTGGAAGTAGGTACGATATCCTTCTGTCTACGACAGCGGGTGACTGAGATAGTGAAGGAGAGTATTATACTGAAGAAGGAGGAGTAGGAGGAAAAGGATGAAGAAAAGGAAGAGGAGAATGAGAAGGAGAAGTGTAGTCCAATAATTTTTTCCATAAGAATGATAAAGGTAATGAATAAATTCATAGTTAATCGATAATTCTGATTTATCATATGTGAACTCAATAGGAAAGTATATGTTTAGTGTAAAAGGAGAAATTGAGAACTCACCTTATAATTTATCACAGTTGGAAGAAATTTTTGAAAACTTCACTTTTCGTTAAATTTTGAACATTTTCGATTTCTCCAGCTACCAAATCCACATGAAAGTCACAAATTGGTTTTCTATTGAAAATTCTGTAGATCAAACTATTGAATTTCTATTCAAGGAAACACAATTTATGAGACTCGAGTAATCGTTTCCAGACAATAATAAATTCTAAGTATGTCAAGGAATCATAGGCGAAATTTCTGGCAAGAATCGTTGAAAAATCAACAACTCTGATATTAGGATGTCTAAGTTTCATGTCAGTAGTTATTTTTATACAAAAGTTTCATGTGAAACTTATTTAGAAACTTTTTATTGAAACTCCAAGGATACATTTTGAAGGGATAAAAAATAATGATTCCCAAAACTTCAATTTTGAGAGTTATATTGTATGTAACTTCTTGTTCCGTGAATTCCTCGAACCTAAAAATATGTTGTGTCTCCAGGTCATATTTGAGAAAAAATATGTCCGAGAAAACACAGAAATATATCGAGATATATTAAATATATATATATATATAATATATTATATATATATATATCTATATATCTATATTAATAATATATATATATTTGAAGAGTAAATTGGACTTTTTAAAGTGAAAAGTGGAATTTAACCTCATTCTTTTTTGAAACTTCTATTAATTGTAAAAATTCCGGAGAAGACAGTTTTGGACTATGCCTGTTGTCTTCTCCCAATCATATTTCAATTATGATTTGTGATTGTGAATAAAATAAATGAATAGAATAAATAAATAAAATAAATAAATGGATATATATCAAAATCTAAATATATGGAGAGGAAAATAGTAAACAGAACTTCTAAATATGCTGTACTGTTGTAGAAATAAGAGAACACTTTGATAATTCTGTCAATTGGATAAGGAAAAATAGAGAAAAGGAAGAAGAATAGAGAGTTGAAGAATAACAAGTAGAAGTAGAAACAGTAGAAAAAGAGAATAAGTAGAAGAAGGAAGAAAGAAGAAGAAGGAGAAGAAACAGGAGTGTAGATAATTTTCTGCGGGGAAAAATGACTCTCAGTGGAAAGTGTATCTACCTCAGTGAGGAGAGAAAATTCTTAAATTTTTCGTGTGATCATGCCATGCTGGCAAAAGTGGCTCCAATTCAACCCCTCAAGGGCTTGCTCGCTTCTCTCAATTGTTTATTTACTCACCCATTCTCTCTCCCTTCCTCACAGTCTTCCCCAACAACATATTTCTCTCCTCCAACTCTTTCTCAATTCTCTTCTTTCTCGTTCCTTTCCCAGCTTTTTTTTCATTATAACTGGAAACTTTCTCTTGGTAAAATCTTCCACACATTATTCTATTTCTAACAACTTTTTGAGTACATTATAACACTCTCAGTTATTCCCAGTTAAAATTCTTCTCCCTTTCTTCTTCTACCTCCATTTTCAAAAAGTGTTTTCTCCTTGTTATCTTCTCCTTCATTAAGGCCTTTTTTGGAAGTTATGAAAACTTAAGAATCCCTTCTGAATTAATTTTATTTCAGAATTTTTAGCATTTCGTAAGTTTTGATGGTATGAGATGTAGTGGTATTTCTCCATAATTGAAAGAATAAGACTTTGATATTGTCAATACCACTTTTATTTATTCGAGAATTAATTCATAATTCAGTACCAGGTTTCATGGTAAAACCTACCACATCTTCAGCTGAACTAATAAGTCTGTTGTTGGAATTAAGTTTGTTGGAATTTCCTGTTCCTCCAACAACAACAAACTTATTAGTTCAGCTGAAGATGTGGTAGGTTTTACCATGAAATTTGGTACTGAATTATGAATTAATTTTCGAATAAATAAAAGTGGTATTGACAATATCAAAGACTTATTCTTTCAATTTCGTAATTTATCGGTGTTTTTCTTCATTACTAATTTTTTAAATAATCATTAAATTTCAGCTGTTTTACATGCATGAAATCAAGCCGGTAAACAGCTGATTGTAGAACAAATAAACTTACTCCACTGTGATAAATCCATATGTTTTCTTTACGGTCTAGTATGTTTCCTGGTTCCGAAATAAGAACAGCAAAACTTCTACAAAAAAAAAAACACTTACAGCGCTCCAGGTGGAAGCTTTGTCAACTTTCACAAAATTCCTGATTCGGAATTTGTAAACTAGGTTATGTTTATAAAATGCATGTAGTAACTTCAGCACAAGCAGGTAATGTTTTTTTTGTCTTACTTATTCAATTGCAGCTGTTTTCCATGCATCAAATCAAGCCGGTAAACAGCTGTTTGCAGAACAAGAAAACATGTGATTTTCATTACAGCATACCATACTGTAGAGAGGTCATAATTATGTTCTCTTTACAGTCGAGTATGTTAGGACTAATAACATATGAGTAATTAATATACTAACTCAAATAATTAATGAACTCATTTAAGGAGTTTCAAGTTATAAGAACTCATCTGAAATCTTATAATTTAGGCCTTTATTATTTTATTTGAGCTCAAAGGGTCTGTCTGTTAAGAACTAGGCGCTACGGGCTAGGTCATGTTTATAGAATGCAGTAGCTCGAGCAGCAGCAGGTAATGGTTTCTGTTTCTCAGCAATATTATCCTTTCCCAGATAAGTATGACAAAAAATATTGTACATAACATGTACGTTAACGTATTTACCGCATTTGTATGATAATACTGCCCTCAACTACGTTTCGGGCAGAAAGAATCATACTTAAGCGGTAAATTTTCGTTACCGGACTTGTTACGTAAAGTACTATTTTTTGTAACAGTCATTCAATATCAGCTGTTTTACATGCATGAAATGAAGCCGGTGAACAGCTGATTGCAGAGCAAATAAACATATGATTCTCATTACAGCATACTATACTGTAATAAAATCATATGTTTTCTTTACAGTCGAGTATGTTTCCTAGTTCCAAATTTGAAACAGCAAAACTGCCGCCTTTTAGCGCTCCAGGTGGAAGTTTTGTCAAGAAATTCCTGATTCGAAACTTGTAAACTAGGTTATGTTTATAGAATGCATGTAGTAATGTCAGCACAAGCAGGTTATGTTTTTTGTTCCTCAATTATTCTTTTCTAGATTATTATGACAAAAAATAGTGTACATTATTTAGACGTGAATGTCTTTTGCAGTGCTCCAATGAAATTCTAGTCTCGGCTGATGCCTCGACTAGAATATTATATTTCGCACCTAGAGCAGAAAATGAGATTTTTCCGGCTCGAAATCGGTTCTCAAGTCCGAGGCCATAGGCCGAGGACTAGAAAATATTGAGAGCCGGAAAAACATTTTTGCCTGTGGTGCGAACACTATTTTTCGCCACACACAAAAATAAACAATAAATAAACACAAAACAGTAATAATAATTGTTTACAAAGCACTTCCGAAAGCAGAAGTGGAAGGTGATAGCTCTAGCAAATCTGAGGTAATCTGAATATCAGGAAATTGTCCAAGTATTTTCATTTTTTATTCTGATTTGTCAAAATAACCTAAAAGATGATGTTCAATTATGTGGGTTTATACTTTTTTTATTCTTTCAAATGACAATAAGATGATATTATAATAAATGTTCCTATTATTGAATAATGAACACAAATAATGAGAAGTATTTTGATCACCTTTCTAAGTTCCATGCTAGCGGCTGTTAAGGGGCATGTCTAGGAAGGCTGTTCAAAAACTGTAGTACTAGGTAAATTTAAATGATGAGATGGGGAACGGAGTCAAAAAGCATGCTGGCTCACAAACATTGGTCTTCATAGCTCTACTCTCTCTCAATCGATGCGCTCTCTCACACATCAGTCTTCTCTTTCTAGAGAAAGAAGTTCATTATCAGTAGCACCTATCATAATGGACACGCGCATCTCACTCTCCATCAGTCTTCTCTTCCTAGAAAAGTCCATTATTATTATTATAATTATACACTGCATTGTCTACTCATTCTGCGGCTGTTCTAACACGACTGATCTGCTTTTGAGTAGCCTGGCTATAGATTGTATTCTATTGCTTCAACAGTGTTATCAAAGAACACACTTCATTTGACTAATTCTTCTAAATCGACATACAAGTTCATTAATATGAAGAAAATAAATAAAGTCAAGAAAATTTCTTATGAAGAAAAATAAATAAGTCTTGAAAAGACTTGAAAATGGCATAAATTTCCGAAACATGTCGTGATAAAATATTTTAAAAAAAGGGTACTGAGATTTTTATTTATTTTCTTCATATTTATATTACAAGTAGCCCTATACAGGAAAGATCTATATAATATATGTAGTTCATTAATATATTAGTGCACTATCTATATATATATATAAAAGCGGAATGGCACTCACTCACTGACTGACTTACTCACTCACTCACTCGCAGAACTAAAAATCTACCGGACCAAAAACGTTCAAATTTGGTAGGTATGTTCAGTTGGCCCTTTTGAGGCGCACTAAAAAATCTTTTGGCGATATTTTAACTCTAAGGGTGGTTTTAAGGGTTTAAAGTTCGACTTCTAGCATGTATATTCTCATACCAATATCTTAAAATTATAATTGAAATGTCCATACCATATGTTAATATAGAACTATAATCTAGAGAGAGTACCTCTTCGAAACAGTTCTGTGGGTAGATGACACAAGCTGATAAGTCATGATTTGTAAACTTTTCAGGAGAGCAATTTGAAAGTTTGGCATAGCTGCAAAAATTATCTATCATATTTTTCTTACCCATTTGAAACTAATATAATCAGCTGATCATTGACTATTTGAATATAAAATATCAAGGAATAAAACATTATTTAAATTAACTATTGAGGATTTTTGCTAGTGATGTGAGAGATATCATGTTTTGCCATCTGCCAAATGTTTCAAATCACAATGTAAGTATAGGAAATATCTTAAAAATCGATTATTTAGAAATTTGAATATATTTTTAACAATTAATTGATATTATTTACAAGTATTGATCAAGTTAAACAAACTTGAACTGTTTGCAAAGTTGTATGGGTTATGTAGTTCTCAATAGAGGTTATTGATTTTCAGATTTTATAATAGCCTACCAGTACATACACTTATCAAATTTTGTCATCTTTTGATAATTGGATTACAATACAAACCGGTAGAAGAGTGTTGAGATATATGTACTTATCAATATTTGTCAACTTGGGGTTTGGAAGAAAATGCTCTTTCAGGCTTGAGCAAGGTTATATCTCAGCTATTTAAGAGATACAACATATTGTTACTAGTAGGGAACCCGTGCTTCGCAAGGGTCTTTCTTAAAACTTAACGTAATGAAATCTAGAAGAATTCAAAATAGGCCTATGTACAGTGAGTCAGTCATTCTATCAGGACACGAATAATTTTGAAATTTTAATTAAATAAAACTGGAAGAATATAATTTATTTATGTAAATAACACACCTCCATTGAAAGACATATTAACTGCATGCGTTTTCATATTGCCATACAGCATTGATGAAACTGTGACGTTTATTTAGCATTTGTCTCAAAAATTGTTCTAGCTGAAAAATTAATAATCCATGCCACGTGTAGGCCTAAACATTGCATCAGGAAAACGAAGTTTCAAAACTATGTTTTTCAGGTAGAAAGCAATATAGAAACAGATGTACCTTTTTTAATTTCGATCATATGATTTGGTGATTTTTTAATGAAATCTAATGTATCATTAATGAAATTTAAACATTAGGCTAATTCTGAAAATCTAAAAGGAAAATTTAAATTTGGGCTTCCAGGTGCACGAGATTGATATTTTTAGAATCTATGTGCAAAATTTGGAAGAATAAATCATTCCCGTTTTTCCGGTATGCAATCCACAAGTTGACAAGTCTTGATGCGAACAAACGAACACACGAACAAACACAACCCTACTCTCTCTTATTTTATAGATACCATCTTATAGATCTAATTTTTCTGAACACAACCATATGCATAACTCAATATGTTCAAAAGTGACTTATCAACTTGTGTCATCTACCACAGAGTTGTTCTGGTAACTAAATTAAAAATTTTGTCAGATTGGCATTAAGTTGAGTTGACTTTGTTAGGTTGGCACCAAGTTGAAGATTGAAATGCATTTATCCAGGACCTCCTAAACCTATTTAGGAGTACCCTAATTTATCGGGCGGAAATTGATTGGGAACTGATTGGTACTGACTCAATCAGAGCTATTCCTAGGAATATTATATTACTACTAGCGTCAGCTCGCTTCGCTCGCCATATCCGTCTAGCCATGGGCTCCGCCCCCTGGACCCCCGACTGGATTGTCCAAGAATGAGATCATCAGGCTTGCTTCGCTCGCCTGCATTTTTCATTTGTGCATTTTTATCATATGTTAGGACGATCCAGTCGGGGGTACAGACTAAATGTCTGGCTAAACGGATATGACGAGCAGAGCGAGCCTGACGACTAGTATTATAAAGATACAGTAAGTGCTGAAGGCTGTTAATAAAATGGTTTATGCATAGACAAATAAAAATCATGATTCTTCATTCTTGAGATTTAAATATATTTATTTTGATTCTAGATAGGAATTAATTTTTCCAGTAATAATATTGTTTGGAGGTACAGGATCAAATATTTCAATGTATTTATGTATATTATCAGGGAAAATCACAAACAAAAATGATTCCAATAATATAATAAATCAAATTGATTTTTATATCCATGATAACATGAAACAGCTGTTATATAGCTAAGTTGAACGTTATATTTTCGAGCTCAAAATTTAAGTGGTTTATCTTTATTTTGTGAATTTAAAGTTTTTACAAAAGTTTTACTATCAATCTATCAAAATTAAAATTGTTTGTTTTATTCTAATCTATACTCTCAGATTGTGATTGGTGTAGAAAATTGAAATGGACATAACCTATGTATAATATTTGCATAATTTGAAACTGAATTAGGAAATTGAAAAGTTTTGGGCAATACCTGTTTTTTCTTTCCCGATCATTATATTGTTTGTGGTAATCTAATAAATAAATAATAATTAACAGGGCACAAAAATTCAAATCATACAACAACGCTAAATATTATAACGCTACAATGATTCATGAGCATAGTTTTATTCAGAAGCAAAGTACTTGTGACTGTATTAGCACGATTCAGAACTGGGCTAATATACGGTAGCAAATATTACGAGAAGTACCTAATTCCTGATTCACCAAAACAAGTGCAGATCACCATGTACAGGCCTGTAAACAACTGAACAATGGACAGTTGATAACTGTCTATTTTTCTATTTTATAAACAATCGAATTCATTTCTGGTCAATTATGAAATAATAGAATCTACCGCGCAGGCGCCAGCAGGCGCCTAAACCCAAAAAAGTTATGATTCAATAAGCATAATTTTATTCAGAAGCAAAGTATTTGTGATTCTGCACGATTCAGAAAACATTCCAAACAAGAGATCGTCAGTCGTTACATATTGACCCTATTGGAAACCCCCCTCACTACAATGACAAGGACCAGTCTGCGCAATCACCCCCCCCCCACCCACAACGTTACCACTCTGGACAATGACAATGTACAGTGTCATACTGTACATTAGTTTTTGCATTTCACCTTTCTTCCAATTGAATACTTGTACCCTATTCCACTTCAAAGAAAGTAATGTAAATTAAAAAAAAAAGTGAACAGAGAATTGGCTTATCTTGGAAATCTTGCAGTATACTAAAAGTATTTTTTTATTGCAGAATTTTCGTTGAAGCATGAACTATCATTCATTCATATTATCCATAACTTACTTTTTCTCGCGAATTTAGGAATGATTGGTTGTTTTCTATCTAATTTACAGAAAAAAAACAGGTAAAACTTGATCTCTCCAAAACTAATTTTTCCCGGGTAGTTTCATGTAAAGTTCTTGGGTGAATTTGAATTGCCATGCATGGCCCAACATGGATAATAAAGATTCGATGAGAGAAGAATGAACCATGTCTCCAAAATAGCTGTACAAATAGAATATAGTACAAATT
Organism: Nilaparvata lugens; assembly: GCF_014356525.2. Classification (NCBI taxonomy): domain Eukaryota; kingdom Metazoa; phylum Arthropoda; class Insecta; order Hemiptera; family Delphacidae; genus Nilaparvata; species Nilaparvata lugens. The sequence continues at coordinate 14,583 of NW_024091677.1, forward strand.
TCATGTGATATTGAAATGAAATGGGAATAAATAATAATATGGATGTCAAACTACTGTATAAGCATATAGAATATAGAGAATAATTATATGAATATAGTATATAACATAAAACACAATAGCGCAGACAAGAAGACGGCAATATCTCATTGAACAAAAACAATCAATTGCTTCGACAACCGAAAACCAGTTTTCTGGTTCTCCGGTGTGAGTGTGTGTACTCACATCATAGCAGTTGGGACTGTTTTAGTGAGTTCGACCACACTTTTTCGAAAGGCTAGTAGGGAATTGAAGCTTTCTCGATTCCGAGTTCTTTGCAGGTACTTCGTTCTAGCGTGTTCGGACGCTATTTTCCAACGATAATCATGAAAATGGTACCAAATTGTTCAGAAAGATTTGGACATCTGGCGCCGTACCGCCAAATTTTGATATCACTTATCAATTTTTTCCTATTTCAATTCAATTTCAATTCAATTTCAATTTATTAAAAACACACAAAACAAGACAAAACAAAATTACAAAGATTTACGAAACAAATAAAACACAATAAAATGTTACAAATATAAAAAACCATGGGCTTAGTGTTTGGGTGTGTTGGAGAAGAGAAAAAAAGAGAGGAAGATACCTAGCCAACTATGGTTTCCCATGTAATAGGCAGGCAAAGAAGAGAAGAGAAGTAATGAGGAAAAAAGGAAGGGAGAAATGGGGGGAAGGAAGAAAACAGAGGAATAGGTACTCAAAATAAAGGTAAGCGAGTCCACTGAAAAATGAAAAAACTAATGAAAAAAAAAATGCTGGAGCAGAAATCTCGAGTCATATATCTAAATGGAAGAAGAAATTACTGTATGTCCAGTTTTTTATATCCAGTTTAATTTTTCCGCTGATCTTATTGTCCATGAGAAAGTGATTTGGAATGAGGTTTATTATTTTAGTACCTATGTAAATTAATTGCCTCCTTATACATTCAATATTAGTGTTATAGGTTACATATTTGTTAGCAGTGGCCCTTAGATTATAATAATTAAGAGTAGAGTTTATTGTGAGAGGAAAATCGGATCTATATTTTATTAAGTACTCAATTACGGTTTTTATGTATAATTGACGTATAGTCATGACCTCAAAATCACTAAAAACCATATCCGTTGGATAGAGCCTGGGTTTGTTTAATATAGTTTTAATTATCAGTTTTTGTGCTACAAATAATTCAGCAATATGACAGTTGAAACAGCCTCCCCAAACAACTATGCCATACTGCAGAATTGACTTGACTAGAGCATGATACATCATTTTCAGGTGGTTCTTATTAAGAATTCTGTTAACTTGGTAAAATTTAAAGGATAAATATCTAATTTTTCTACATATGTATTTAATATGAACATCCCATTTAAGGTTTTCATCAATTATAATTCCCAAATACTTAGTATTATTGACTTTTTTAATGGTGGGACAATCACAATTACCCAAGTTTAAATTGCACTGAGAATGGAGTCTCAAATCTTGATTCTCGTTAGGCTGCCCTACTCTATTTGCAGAGAAAGTTATGTAATTAGTTTTTTCAATATTTAAACTTAAGGTATTCTTATCTAACCACTTCTTAATTAAAAGCATATTATTTTCAGCTATAGTATGAACTTCATTCCATGAATTTCCGTGAAAAATAGCTGCAGTATCATCTGCAAAGGATATCACAGTTGAGTTTAGAAGTCTTAAATTTAAAAGTCATTTACATAGAGTATGAAAAGGATGGGAGAAAGTACAGTACCTTGAGGAAGACCATAAGAAGTTAAGTTAGTTACACTAGATTGATCATTTATGGTTAGGGACTGGGTTCTATTACTCAGATAGCTTTTGAACAATTTAAGCGAGACTCCTCTGAAACCATAGGACTCCAGTTTATTGAACAAAGTATTATGAGGTATTGTATCAAAAGCTTTGCGTATATCCAGGAAGACCGCAATAGTTTTCTTATTGGAGTTTATTTTATCAGATAAAGTATTGATGAATTTTATTAGAGCGTCAGATGTACTTTTACCATTTTGGAAACCGAATTGGTTCTTGTTGATTATTTTGTTAAGATTCAAGAAAGAAACAACTCTTGACTTTATTAGTTTCTCCATTATTTTAGCAAGGTTGCTGATTTCATTACTCAGACTATTAAGAAATTATCAATATTTTGATTACTTGGTGATCTATAAACCCCAATCACCTTCACAATAAAATCATCAATTCTTAAGTCAGCACTAACTACATTAGCATCAGAGATATCGAGTGAAACTTCATTGAATCCTATGCAATCTTTTATGTACATGCATAATCACATCACATTTATTCTGTTTAGTGTACTTATTTATTGCCGTATATCCAGGAATGTTGAAAATGAACGGCATATCTGCAGTCAACCAGGTCTCAGTTAATATTATAATGTGAATATCAGTTTTCAATTCATTGAGGCAGCAAATAAACTGATCGAAATTAGCATTCAACTACGTATATTCATAGACATAATATTGAAACACTCAGCATCTTTATTTCTGTCCTCGTGAAAGTGATAGTTCAAATAATCGTCGATTACATCTGTTTCATTTTCTGTTTCTAAAATATTAGAACCTCTTCAGTGTCACTCATAATTATATCATCAGGTCCACTTCTCTTTTCCTTGTTCCATTCAACAAGCCCCTCACTATCTATGAATTTAAGTTTTTTAATTAGTTTGTCCACAGCATCATCATCTACCAACTGGTTGTTAAATACCTGAAAGTTTCAGTGTGTCTAGACAAGGCACAACATCGCATGGGCATGCTGTTATAGATTTCATTCTCCTTGTACTTAATTCTGATTAGAATAACATTTTTATGAGTTAGCCCTTGTGCTTCGTGGATTGTGTGAAGTGCAACATCCTCTCTCCACTTATAGTATCACCCACCATAATTTTTCTTTTTGGGTGAATGTTAATATCAAAGTGTCGGGTTGTATCAGATGGTATTCCCCATTTCTGTAAGTAGGCAGAATTGAGGTAGCTCTTTCATTAAGTGTCGTAATATTTTCATAGACAGTGGAAAGGACAAAACAAACATCGATAGGACATCTACGAGTTACCGTTTGTTTTGTAAAAGGTTCGCAGAATTCTGAAATTTTATGCCATCTTGTGGCATAATTACTTCTCTCAATGTAGGGTATTTGGTTTGCGTCACCAACTACAATTATTTCTGAGGCCTTACTCAAGTTAGCAATAAAACCGATGTAACCGCATGCTAAGTAGAGCTTCATCAATAAAAACTCTATTGTATGTTTTATTCTGATTATGATTTATTATTATGAGCCAACTGTCCTGTAATCAAGCTTAAGACGATTACAATGTTTTCGACCATACCTTTAATGACAGTTTCACGGATTGCTTTAATACCTGCCGTGTTTGAGTGAGTACTAGATCCTTGCCAGGCTCATGATGCGAGACTATAAAGTAAGATTTACCACAGCCGGGAACACCGTCATACCATTTTTTTTTGGAAGTTTACACTCATGAAGAGTTATTCTATTTATAGTTTTTATTAATTCGCTATTCAGCATAAGTGTAGTATTACGTGTGACTAAAACTATCGTTCTTTAGTAGAGAATTTTAAAGTATCCTCTTGAAATTCTACGTAACTCCACCCTGCTCCAAGCAATATTCTTCGGTATTTAGAGTTTGTTTTGATAGGAATCTTTTCAAATTATTATCATAGATGTTCATATTGTTATTCAGGACGCTTATTAGTTCATCACCTGATATTGACATGTTTCTTGCGTGACCCTAAGAAGAATATTTTTATATATTTTAGCATTTTCGTTATCAGTGTTTTGAAGTAGGGTCCGTAATTCAATCATAGAGTTTATGAAAGCTTCACGTTTATTATTACCTTCAAAGAAACCCACAGGGTACTCAACTCCCGGACTATCAGACAGCTTAGGTATATTAAGAAAATTAATTTCACAATACCCTCGATAATAAAAAATAAACTTCAAATCTCTAGCTCCTATGACAGTACTCAAGAGTTCAGTGGCAGGAATATCAAAATAAGTTTCACCCAGATTGTTAAAAGAATCAATTCCTATAATGAAAGGGTAATTGATTTACTCCAATCATTTATTCTATTCAAAAGATCAATAAGTACCCCATTTTCACCATCATTTAATATGAAAATAGGAATGTTCTTATCAGAAAACAAAACTCTTATACAATTAGAATCCAGTAACACATTCAGGTGATTCCATTCTTCAAGAGAGAAATACTTTTTATTTCTAAGCGAGAGAGACCTTTGGATGTTTTAATAATATTTCCTATTTTTGTAAAAGATATCATACATCACCCTCTCACCAAAATTATAAACCAGACTTATCTTACTTTTATCAGTATTAGTTGTTACGTTGAAACTATCAATTTTGTTAAGGATGGAATTTAAAGATTTTTCTTTCAGATTCCATAATCAGTTCTATCAATTATTTGTTGTAGCGCTTTTTGATAGGAAGGGCACTCTCTGTCACCTACTTTGTGATCGAAAGCTTTTTTATCATTGCGGCAATTTAAACATGAGGGCATATTGAACGTCAAACTTTGCCAAATTTTCTCCAAGTTCATCGAATTTTAAAGTCATTTTATAGTTGGAAAATTGGAATTTGGCGGTACGGCGCCAGATGTCCAAATCTTTCTGAACAATTTGGTACCATTTTCATGATTATCGGTTGGAAAATAGCGTCCGAAACACGCTAGAACGAAGTGCCTGTTTCAGCCCTTTTTCCGAATTATAACATTGCTCTTAAGGGTACTCTTTTGGGCCTAGGCCGGAAAGAAACCTGTTCTGACGTCAGACGAAAGTCGTCTGCAAACCATGTCTTTCAGATCTACGTAGGGACTGGAAAACAGCTGCTTTCTGTGCAGTGTGGCGGAAACATAATTCTCGCCTGCAAAATGGCCCATCCCGTCCTTGTCACTTAATATACGATTATTCCCCAATCATTCTTCTTTAGATTATAATGACAAAAAATAGTGTACGTTTCTTGGATGTGAAAATCTCTTGCAGTGCTCGAATGAAATGCTGGTGTCGGCTGACGCCTCGACTACAAACAAAATTCTTGCCCTGCAAAAGGCCCCTTCCTATCCTTGTTACGTGATATAATATCTATGGAACCTCACGAAAACTTATAAATTCCTCCAAAAATTCATTCCATTTCCGATTTCGGGAAGTTTTTGTTTTTTTAATACTAGTCCATAATGGCATTTCAACCTCTTTCATCATAACTCTTCCTCTTTCTACTCCTCATGCTCCTCCTCATTCGCCCTCCTCACAACATCCTCCACCTCCACAATCCTCTCCTCCCCATCTATAGAATTATTTTCCTCTTCCACTTTCTCGGCTTCTATACAGTACAATCTCCCTAATATTGTTATCTTCCTTTCGCTTTGATGATATACCAATGATGATACCAAGAAGTATATGATGATAAGTAATATTGATGATACCGATGATGATGAAGATGACAATTTTCATCTACATCACTTTCCTTTTCCATATTCTTCTCCTCCTTCTCTTTTTAGAGTGAAAGATAAACTAATAATATCGGAGTATTTTGATGCCTGCATATTATGGGGTTGCTGTGGTTTTACTAGATAGCAGACATCTTATCCACAACTTTAATAAGCCATCAACACCAGCCTATAATATTCAAGTACCTGCATAATACTCGTCTA
>NW_024091678.1:0-20115 GCF_014356525.2 Nilaparvata lugens
GTATATTCGTTCAGTTAGTTTCTGTCTTCTGCATGAGTTACAGTTAGAAGATAACATATATATGTCTGGTGTCTGAAGTTCTACGTCAAGCTAACAATATGTCTGGTGTCTAGGGTTATACGTCAAGCTAACATATTATATATGTCTTGTGTCTAGGTTATACTCAACTAACATATATATGTCTAGTGTCTAGAGTTCCACATCAAACTAACATTTATATTTATCTGGTGTCTAGACTGTTGGATTGATGTTCATAGTGAGGTCCACGTTATAATGGAAATTGTGACAGAGATGAGTACAGCGTTGCCGATTTTCTGCCTTATCACTGCCTTCTGTGAGATGATAGCTGATAATGGTATATCTGATGTGATATCAACAGTTCGTTCTTGTTTGAATTGATCATTATATTGTCTTCGTCAAAAATTCAATTTTCAATGCTTAAATAATAGTTTTCCTTGAATTAAATTGGAGTTTTCTTCCAAAAAAAATACTTATTGACCGAGCGAAGTGAGTCTACGTTTTCAAGTCGACGGTTTTGCATTTCTCTTAATGTTTAATGTTTGAATGTTTATATGTTTTTATGTTGCGCATTTACGGCGAAACGCGGTAATAGATTTTCATGAAATTTGACAGGTATGTTCCTTTTAAATTTCGCGTCGACGTATAAACAAGGTTTTTGGAAATTTTACATTTCAAGGATAATATAAAAGGAAAAAGAAGCCTCCTTCATACGCCAATATTACCGTAAAAATCAGACCATAGAATTATTCATCATAAATCAGCTGTCTAGTGGACTATAATACTACCCGTTCAAAAAAATCGAACATCTTGAAAATGTATCTTTCCATTACGTTAGTAGACAGTTGACCACTGGTAGTTCTGTGAACAGTAGACCTCACGCAGTATTCTCATTCACAAGTACATGATTGAAACTATAGACTTTATGAAAATACAGCAACAGACTGGCTTCTCCACACATCTGTGTAATCACTTGTCAGCTGATTTATGATGTATAATTCTTTGTCTGATTTTTACAGTAATATTAGCTTATGAAGGAGGCTCCTTTTTCCTTTCATATTATCCTTGAAATGCAAAATTTCCAAAAACCTTGTATATACGTCGACGTGCAATTAAAAAAGGAGCATACCTGTCAAATTTCATGAAAATCTATTTCCGCGTTTTTCCGTAAATGCGCAACATATAAACATTTAAACATTCAAACATTTAAACATTAAGAGAAATGCCAAAACGTCGACTTGAATCTTAGGTACCTCACTTCGCTCGGTCAATAATACTACCGTTCAAAAACATCGAACATCTTGAAATTGTATCTTTCCATCAACGTTGTAGACAGTTGCAGCCAGACTGATAACAGCGCTCACACTCACATTCGGGACGACACGTCACGGTACGATATAGGACAGAAAGCTCTATGTTTATTTAGGATTTTTCCAGACATTTTTAATTGATAAAATAAACTATCATTAATTTTTGAGAAAACATAACAACAGGTCAATGTAACTCACTGAGCGCGAGGTCTACTGTTCACAGAACTACTAGCTAGTAATATACAATATATTACAATATATAACTGAATATGTAATTAATTTAGTGAATTTCTCTATACTGGCAAGGCCACTTATCTATAGAGGAAAGCTGATAACGGTCTATCTGATGTGATGACTTATGTTCATTCATGTTGAATAATCAACTATATTTCTGTGAAAGAATATAGTTTTCAGTGAATAAATAATACATTTTCATAATGTTCAATTAAGTTTGTTTTTTTTCGGTTATTTTTCAAAATTATTTCTTTAGTATATGAATCTTCTCTATTCAAGTGATAATAATGTGGAATATCTGTTCTATTTTTTGTTTAGTGCGTCTAAATTTGAAAATTTACTTTGTGAACATATTAGTGGTCTGAAAATTTTGCGAAGTGAAGAGCTACAAGACTTAACCTATTTCGGACTATGTGTAACCATATCTAAATTGGGGAGAGGAATAGCACAAGGTTACCTTATTTTTCCTCTCCCTATCATTTATATGATGTATACTTAATTATATCAATCAATAAAGAATAAAGAATCAATAAAGAATGTAGAGATTTGAATATAATGTAGACATAACCTATAATATTTGGACAATTTAAAACTAAATTAGGAAATGAAGAAGTTTTAGGCAATAGCCTGTTTTTCTTCTCCGATTCTTGTATTTTTTGCTAACCTTATAAATAATAAATAAATAATGGAGATTGAGCCAGCCAGGTCACACGATATTATTATAGAGATTGAACATTTTGCTTAGCAATTATGTTTCTCCAAAAACCGATCTGACAACGTTACGGAGCTGGAAACGGATAGCGCTATCTGCTTTGTCGAATGGTAGACAAGGATAGCAAATTGAGATTGAACTTTTGTTAATCAATCATATTTCTTCATTCTTAAAAAACGATCTGGCAACGTTGCGGAGCTGGAACGGATAGCGCTCTCTGCTTTCTCGAATGATAGACAAGAATAGCAACACACCAATGTTAATCAAATACTGCCATTATAACGTGAACCTCACTATAGAATGTTGGATCAAATCGTGTCAACCAAGGATAACGTCGGTTCTGTATCAGCATGAGTGTTTGAGGTGTGTTTGTGTGTTGCTCGTGTTGTGCGCGTATGTTGCACGCTTGCTGCGCGTGTGTAAGGTGTGACATTCATCGGATACCATGACATCGTGTGACTGTCGAGTATGTCATATCTCACTTCGGCGCATGGGTTTCAACCCAGAAGGTAAATCGACACACTAATAGGATATAATTTATTGAATCACTAGCCGTCAGGCTCGCTTCGCTCGCCATATCCGTCTAGCCAGGGGGCTCCGCCCCCTGGACCACCGTCTGGATCGTTCAGGAATGAGAAGAGCAGGCTCGCTTCGCTCGCCTGCATTTTTCATCTGAGCATTTTTATCATATGTTAGGAGAATCCAGTCGGGGGTCCAGACTAAACGTCTTGCTAAAGGATATGGCGAGCGAAGGGAGCCTGATGGCTGGTAATATAATATTCCAGGATTGAAGTAGCAGTGCCCAATCAATTTTTCCGCGATAAATGCATTTAAATCTTCAACTTGGTGCCAATCTAACAGAGACAACTCAACTTAATGCCAACCTGACAAATTATTAATTTAGTTGCCAGTTAACAACTGTTTCGAAGAAGTACTCTATCTAGATTATAGTTCTATTGTAACATATGATAATATGGAAATTTCAATATTACAATTAAAAGATTGGGAGAAGAAGAATGTACATGCTAAAAGACGAACTTTGAACCCTTAAAAACAACCCTTAGAGTTAAAATATTGCCAAAAGATATCTTAGTGCGCCTCTAAAGGGCCAACTGAACATACCTACCAATTCAACGTTTTTGGTCTGGTAGATTTTTAGTTATGCGAGTGAGTGAGTGAGTGAGTGCCATTTCGCTTTTATATTTATAGATCATGGCACGATGTAACAGGTATCAAATGTTCATGTATTTCTATACCCCGTACAAAATTACTTTTGACTCGGGATGGACATGCGCAGTAGAAAAGGCACCGCTTTATATATATAATTTCGCTTTTATATATATAGATGAGGCACCACTTTGTCAAGCATAGCTCGGTAGTATGTGTCATGTCATGAGACACAGTTCAAAGAGACTATAGTGAGGCCCACGTTATAATGGCAGTGGGGAAAGATAGGAGAACAACGTTGTTGAACCTCTGTCTTGCCTTCTATAGACGGTACAGGTCTATTAATGTGATATTAACTGTTCATTCTCGTTCAAAATAATCAATTATATTTTATTAAGCAATAAATTATATTTTTCAATAAATTTATGATGAATTTCATCTATTAATTCATAATTTATAATTAACTCAAGGACAAAGAAACAGACTACAGTCCAAAACTTCTTTTCATCCCAATTTCATAAAATAAATTGTCCAAATGAAGGTTATGTGCGACTTTTCAATTCAAATTCAAATTCAAAATTCAAATTTTATTCAATCCAATTCACAATATTTACAAATTCTTTACTAATTTCCACATTGAAAAAAAAAAACACAAACACTTGAAACAATTAATTTTGAATTTAGAAACATAAGGATCCGAATTGATATTTTTCTATAATTACAAAAAAAAACACAAACACTTGAAACAATTAATTTTGAATTTAGAAAGATAAGGATCCGAATTGATATTCTTCTATAATTACAATGGAATATTTTGTCAATTAATTATGAATTCTACATCTTTGAAAGACGATCTGGCAACTGAGCAAAGCGAGAAATAGATAGTGCTTTCCGATTTGTTGAGTGATAGACAAGGATAGCATTACCATTGCTAATCAAACACTGCCATCATAACGTGGACCTCACTATAGCATTTGAGAGTGCTAAGAATAATTTGGTAGATCTCAGTGATTGTACTTTACTTTGTCTGTACTGTTTCTCTACTGTACTGATCCCAGTTTCTGTCGGGTACTGTATATAGTTAACAAGAGAAAAATCACAAAAAAAGTCATTAAAGTTCGGAATTCACAACTATAGTCCCTACAAATTTACATCAGACTTGGAGTAATATGTAGCGCAGAGAAATGGAGGGAGATCAGCCAATTACAGTGAATAATGGAGTAATAGGTAGAAGCGCAGTTGCCAATTTGTTAGTCGTCTGACCGCTTTCAGACAGGAAACTTCGCATGTATAGCATGAGCACATGAACAGTCACTAGAAGTTGGAGAACGCTGGCCGCTTTAAAACGGCAACATCGCGCCTCTGTATCCCTCCCGCTGTATTTCTCTGCTGCGCATGTCCATCCCAAGTCGGAAGTAATTCTGTACAGAGTATAATTACCGATGTAATGTACAGTACTGTACTTTGTCGTTACTGTACTGATTTCAGTGTCTGTCAGTAACTACATAATTTAACAATCACAAATTTACAAGAAAGAAATAAAAAAAAATCAATTATGTACAGAATTCACAACTAAATACAGTACTAATTACTGATTACAGTGTCAACTCTGTTATAAACAGTATGAATATTATTTAGTGCCAGTTGCACAAAAGCCGGTCAAATTTTAATTGTGATTAATTTCACGAGAACCAATCAGAGAAGCCGTCTTATCAAAAAGGCCTACTATGATCGATCCTCGTGGAATAAATCAGGTTAAAATTTAACCGGCTCTTGTGCAACCGGGCTTCTGACCCTATAGACTGTACCCTCAAACCTTATAGTCTGTATAAATTAAGTTGATTGATTGATTGATTGATTGATTGATTGATTGATTGATTGAGTACTTTATTTATGTAGATTACAACATATACTGGCTTATACACTTATACACAATAGCTTACAATACAGCAAAATTATAAATGAATTTACATAATATAGACTAAGAAAATAATTATTGAACTGTATATGATATGAAAAAGTATTTGTAATATAATAACTATAGATAATTTTTTCTTTTTTCTTTTGTATTATCCTTGAAATGCAAAATCCCCAAAAACCTTGTATATACGTCTACGCGCAATTAAAAAAGGAACAAACCTGTCAGATTTCATGAGAATCTATTACCGCGTTTCGCCGTAAATGCGCAACATATAAACATTTGAACATTCAAACATTTAAACTGGTTTGAAATCCAGTGAGCATAGAATGTGAGACTTTAAAGCAGAGTTTACACCGGCGTTAATAACACGAGTTATCAACTTGACTGAATTGTCAAAAATTTATCTTGACAAGAGTTATTTAACCGATCGAAGTGAGGTCTTAGATTCAAGTCGACGGTTTGGCATTTCTTTTAATGTTTGAATCTTAGTCAACGCCTGCAAAGCTTATGAGCTCTCTGATTAGTCGATGGGTTGATCAGTTGTCATTACACTTTCACATCTACCTACCAATAAGGAGCAAGCAGCTCTAGAACGTCACTCTAGTTAGTTCTGCCTTCTTCCGCTAGGTTCTCGTATTGGTCAAAATAGTATATTCTCTGAAATAAAATACAATAATAGTGAAGTTGCATGGTGATATCATAATAGTGTAATGTATAATAAAGAAATCCATCTACTCGGCTGACAGCCTCGGCTAAGCCTAAAGAACTTTTATTTATGATGAAAAGAATGCTTGTTCAATTTATTTGTAAAATTTAGTTGAGTTTGAATTGAATTGGAGGTATTATTTTCATTTTTGTAATGTTGAAAAAAGTGCAAATAAAGTTCTGTTCTGTTCTATTCTATTCTATTCTATTCATAATAGTATCATCCATCTTTGTAATTGTTAGGATACAGTATTGTACGGTTAACTTCAATGGTGACAAAGAATTTTGAAGCAACAAAGATCATCACAATCAGTATGTGCCTTTCAGACTTGGACGTCAGCCAAAGCTGTAAAAATACTTAGCCCAGTTAATTGATATTTTGTATTGTGTTGCTAACGTTTTTGCATCAGTGTCTTTCAACGCGACGGGACAACAATTAGCTGATAAATTTGGACGATATCCATAACACGCCTCCTATAATTCCTTTCAATAAAGAGATATAATTATCTCCATTTCAAAAGAATATTGAAGAGATATAATAGAATCCCTCTATGTAAATTAATGTAAATCTGTGTACTCGCTTGTGAAATAAATAAATTTCTGTACAATGGAATCCCTCACCCATCCCGCCAATATAAACCTATAAACCTTTTATAGAATGTATTATATATATATATATATTATATATATATATATATATATATATATATATATATATAATATATATATATATATCATATAAACACATGTTATTTTAATTATCCACTGCATACTGCTGTATATTACTGAAAGTTGATTACCCTGATCTACTTTCAGCCTACTCCATTTTATTATCAATAATTTGATCTTATCTACCTATATATTATTTTTCTGTTTTTTTTTCTCTTGAATATTCATATTAATTGAAACTTTTACAATATTTCCATTCATAAATGAATCCTTAGTTCTGTTTAATCAAATTAACATTTTGGTAGAGAGTTAGTGGGAAGGATATTTTAATATTCTTTCCGAAGAATGGACATTGATATGTCCAAAGCTCCGCCATTTATATAGATGCATAACAATATAATTATCTATAGTTATTTTATTACAAATTGCTTTTTCATATCATATAAAGTTCAATAATTATTTTCTTAGTCTATATTATGTAAATTCATCTATAATTTTTGCTGTATTGTAAGCTATTGTATATAAGTGTATAAGCCAGTATATATTGTAATCTATATAAATAAAGTACCAAATCAATCAATCAATCTTTTTATTATCTCTAATAAGAGATATCAGGAGATTTTATTCCTTTTAATAACAGAGAGAAGGCTTGGCGGTATTTGTTGAGTGATTGCTGGGTATAATTATACAAATAAGATAGCAAAACAAGATATCTTCAAAGCGTCTATGCTTCAAATTTCAAGCTGTATTTTTTTTTGTTCAAATCAATTACTGTCGACTATTGTCCATTAGTCTATAACTGTCTTGGCCGTGTAACTGTATAGCTGCGTACTCATATACGCTCTTCCAACCCGCACCGAGCACGCTCCTCCCTCGTACCGCCCTCGTACCACCATCGAACCACAGTCGCGCCGCCCACGCACCCATCATGAACGTTACGGAAGATGTTAGATCTTCTCGCGTTCCCCGGTCGAACCACTGTTGCTCGCCGGTCGATCATCATCGCTCTGCTGGAGTGACGTTCGGTTGCGGAGCAGAGCGAAAGTCTGTACGCACCTATGAGTAGCACACACAGTACGAGAGACTACCAGCGTCACATAGCTACATGGATGAGTTCTACGAGGACTATCGGTTTGAGATGACAGTGAAATTTGCAGCATAAACGACCTATAACATGGGATATATTTTCATGCTTTATTTTTACTACAGTATGACTGACAAGAGTATCTTTGATGGCCATGAATAATAGAGCTCTCAAATAATATCAGATGAAGACTGTGAACTTCAGGACTATTTTCTAACAACGTCACAGATGGAAGTCGATTCATGTTGAAAGCTTCCTAGAATGATGTGAGATTAACAATGTCACAGTTGAAACAGTGGATTCTTGTTGGAAGAAATAGCTTCCTAGAATGATTCAATTATAAGAATGATGTGAGATATGGGAGCAAAATCACAGACATGAACGAAAATGTTATAGTTTTTCAAAGTTTGGAATTTTCAATTAATTGTGATTGATTTAATTCAATTTAGAAGTATTTTTTTCAATTTAAAAATTATTTTTGTGTGTTTTGAATTATAAATTGAGTGTTTAATTGATGAATGTTAAGTGACACATAACCTAGCTACATTTGGACTGTTGTATAAATTAGAATTGGAACCGTTTTGGGCTTATAAGCCTGTGGTACTTTTCTGTAAGTTGTGTAATTCTGAATGATTAAATGAATAAATGAAAAGAGAATAAGAAATGTGTTTCAATAATAATTAATGAAATTCAATCATTTTGTTCCATGGATTTCATGAACTTGTGTGACTTATTGTTCTAATTATTGATTTTCTTCTTTTTCAGGTAAGTTTGAAAGCAGACTATCAGTTACCAGAATACCTTACACTAGATAAACTTCAATTGGTAAGGTAGAAAATATTTTTGTAGAAGTTGTCATCGAAGAATTTGTCATTTCCCATGTTACCTGTAATCGTGTCATGTGAATTTTCTGTCTTATGTTAACGTTCATGGACCATTCAATATGTAAGGTCTCATGAACCATGGACCATTCATGGACCGTTCATGGACCATTCAATATGTAAGGTCTCATGAACCATGGACCATTCATGGACCGTTCATGGACCATTCAATATGTAAGGTCTCATGAACCATGGACCATTCATGGACCGTTCATGGACCATTCAATATGTAAGGTCTCATAAACCATGGACCGTTCATGGACCATTCAATATGTAAGGTCTCATGAACCATGGACCATTCATGGACCGTTCATGGACCATTCAATATGTAAGGCCTCATGAACCATGGACCATTCATGGACCGTTCATGGACCATTCAATATGTAAGGTCTCATAAACCATGGACCGTTCATGGACCATTCAATATGTAAGGTCTCATGAACCATGGACCATTCATGGCCGTTCATGGACCATTCAATATGTAAGGTCTCATGAACCATGGACCATTCATGGACCGTTCATGGACCATTCAATATGTAAGGTCTCATAAACCATGGACCGTTCATGGACCATTCAATATGTAAGGTCTCATGAACATGGACCATTCATGGACCGTTCATGGACCATTCAATATGTAAGGTCTCATGAACCATGGACCATTCATGGACCGTTCATGGACCATTCAATATGTAAGGTCTCATGAACCATGGACCATTCATGGACCGTTCATGGACCATTCAATATGTAAGGTCTCATGAACCATGGACCATTCATGGACCGTTCATGGACCATTCAATATGTAAGGTCTCATAAACCATGGACCATTCATGGACCATTCAATATGTAAGGTCTCATAAACCATGGACCATTCATGGACCGTTCATGGACCATTCAATATGTGAGGTCTCATTATATTGGTATACGAATGAATATTCTGTCTTTCTCTTCATTCTTTCCTGTCTCATGAATGATATTGGAAGGAGTAAATTCAATGTTTTACAAAACATAAAATCCTAAAAAAGCTTCACTCATCAATTCACTCTTCCAGATTTTTTCAATCGTACAATATCATAGAGTTGACTCTCTTGAATATCTTTGAGATCAGAAATTTTGGACACGGGAAGAAACTGGAGTTTCAATCAAGATTATTTGGTTGTTTGAAAGAATAAGAGTGATGTTGTCAATACTACTATATTTTTTCGAAAATTAATTCACATTACAGAACCAGGTTTCATGATAATAATATAGTCTATTATTATTATTACCAGGTTTCATGATAACAGCTACATCTGGAGATGTAGTAGATGTTACCATGAATACTGGTTCTGTAATTCAATTTTTTTTTGAACAAATATAGTAGAATTGACAACATAAACGTCTTATTCTTTCAATTATGGATGAATACCACAACATTTCATACCATACAACCAAATTATTCGGTTGTTCTTCATCAAATAAAACTCATCCAATTTGTTATATAGAGTCCGCACTGTTACTTATGTATGCATGTCTCTATACTGTACCATAGAGAAACATTAGCGTAAGTAGATATCCCATGGTATAGGGAATTTATGTCGCAACTTTTACTGTTATCTCAAGCCGATTACTGTCGATTATTGTCAATTTTTACTGTTTTGTTGGGGTGAGAGTGTAGGAACGGCACAATTTAAGAGACTACCAGCGTCACACAGCTGCATGGGAAAGAACTACGTGAACTATCAGCTCGGGATAACAGTAAAAGTTGCTACAAACGCCCTATACCATGGGATATCTACTCACGCTATCGTTTCTCTATGACTGTAGGCCTAATCATTGATAGAGTAGGCTATAGAATGTACATTCCATAGAAAACCTTGTGAACGTTTGATATTATTATTCTCATAAATATGATTTTATCTCATTCTAAAAATCAATTTGATCCTGAATAAAGCCCTCTTCTACAGAAATGGGTGAAGACTTCAGTGCCAATCAAGATTATTTGGTTGTTTGAAAGAATAAGAGTGATGTTGTCAATACTACTATATTTTTTCGAAAATTAATTCACATTACAGAACCAGGTTTCATGATAATAATAATAGTCTATTATTATTATTACCAGGTTTCATGATAACAGCTACATCTGGAGATGTAGTAGATGTTACCATGAATACTGGTTCTGTAATTCAATTTTTTTTTTAACAAATATAGTAGAATAGACAACATAAACGTCTTATTCTTTCAATTATGGAGGAATACCACAACATTTCATACCATACAACCAAATTATTCGGTTGTTCTTCATCAAATAAAACTCATCCAATTTGTTATATAGAGTCCGCACTGTTACTTATGTATGCATGTCTCTATACTGTACCATAGAGAAACATTAGCGTAAGTAGATATCCCATGGTATAGGGAATTTATGTCGCAACTTTTACTGTTATCTCAAGCCGATTACTGTCGATTATTGTCAATTTTTACTGTTTTGTTGGGGTGAGAGTGTAGAACGGCACAATTTAAGAGACTACCAGCGTCACACAGCTGCATGGGAAAGAACTACGTGAACTATCAGCTCGGGATAACAGTAAAAGTTGCGACATAAACGCCCTATACCATCGGATATCTACTTACGCTATCGTTTCTCTATGACTGTAGGCCTAATCATTGATACAGTAGGCTATAGAATGTACATTCCACAGAAATTCTTGTGAACGTTTGATATTATTATTCTCATAAATATGATTTTATCTCATTCTAAAAATCAATTTGATCCTGAATAAAGCTCTCTTCTACAGAAATGGGTGAAGACTTTCAGTGCCAACTCCTCTCTATAGACTAAGGATCTTTGCTGATTCTCCAGTATTCTCTAATTTCTTGAGAAAACCATCTGAAGTTCCAAGTTCCAACCTTCACAATAAATCTGCAGTGTTTTGCAACCAACACGCCAATGAACATGTAATGTCATGTTCCATTACCCCATCGACCGTGAATAGCTAGGTCTACTACTATATATTACTACCATGAACATCTATACCTATATTTATGGATCCCCTATCTATATATATATTGAGGCGCCATTAGAACAAGCTATTTGCCGCAAAGCAGTGTATGACCCGGTTATGTGCTAAACACGTGTATGTAACTGGTCAGTCTATGTTAGTTTGTGTCCTATATATATTTAGACTGCAGATTGTAAGTGTGTGAGTGTGATATATAAATGTTTAAATTGTAGTCTGTGTGTGTGTGTGAGTGTGAGTGTGCTATATACATGTTTTAATTGCAGATTGTAAGTGTGTGAGTGTGATATATATGTTTAAATTGTAGCTTGGGTGTGCGTGTGAGTGCTATACATGTTCAAATTGCAGATTGTAAGTGTGTGAATGTGATATTATATGTTTGAATATTGTCGTTGATGAGTTTGTGTGGGTAAGTGTGTTATATATATGTTTAAATCGTGGGCTATTGTAGGCCGTGTGTTTGTGAGAGGGTGCTATATATGTATAAATTGTGGACTGTGTGTGAGTGTGGTTGTGCCTTATATGTTTAAATTGCCGGCCGTGCAATTTATAGAGCCCAGATTTACTATCTTGATGGAATTGTGCTCCAATTTAACATGCGATACATCATAACTGAAGCGGTTTCAGAAAGCGTTCATTTGTTGGAGTAATAGGGTTGATTGGAAGGATATGCTTCATTGTATTGTGTCATGGATATCCGTAGTAGATTAGGGATCTATGATGTTGAGAGCAGAGGTTCAATCAAGCCATGTTCATTATGAGAGAATAGGATTCTAGTCATAGTTACTTGATCAATATTCTATCAATATTAATGACTAGCCGTCAGGCTCGCTTCGCTCGCCATATCCGTCTAGCCAGGGGGCTCCGCCCCCTGGACCACCGACTGGGTCGTCCAAGAATGAGATCAGCAGGCTCGCTTCGCTCGCCTGCATTTTTCATTTGAGCATTTTTATCATATGTTAGGACAATCCAGTCGGGGGTCCAGAAACGTCTGGCTAAACGGATATGCTAGTAATCTAATATTCCAGGATTGAAGTAGCAGTGTCCAATCAATTTTTCCGCGATAAATGCATTTAAATCTTCAACTTGGTGCCAACCTTACAAAGTCAACCCAACTTAATGCCAACCTGACAAAACTATTAACTTAGTTGCCAGTTAACAACTGTTTCGAAGGAGTACTCTATCTAGATTATAGTTCTATTGTAACATATGATAATATGGAAATTTCAATATTATAATAAATTAAGAGATTGGGAGAAGAAGAATATACATGCTGATAGATGAGCTTTAAACCCTCAAAAACAACCCTTAGAGTTGAAATATTGCCAAAAGATTTCTTATTGCCCCTCTAAAGGGCCAACTGAACATACCTACCAAATTTGAACGTTTTTGGTCCGCTAGATTTGTAGTTCTGCGAGTGAGTGAGTGAGTGAGTGAGTGAGTCAGTCAGTCAGTCAGTGAGTGAGTGAGTGCCATCAAATGTTCATGTATTTCTATACCCCGTACAAAATTACTTTTGACTCGTGATGGACATGCGCAGTAGAAACGGCATATTTATTTATTCATTATTTTACGAAGGCGATTTTCTAGAAGTATTTCAAGCCTAGGTGATGATGATTGGATAAATGATAATACAATAAAGGTAGAGTTAAGAATGAATTAAAATGATAGGTTATGCTATCTACTTGAATTGATTTGAGCGGTAGGGGTATAACGGCGGCGATTAGCCGTTCTGAACCGGCCAGTGTTCTCTAATTTCTAGAGAGTATTCAAGCGCTCATAGGAAGTTTCCTCTCTGCAAGCACTGACTCGACTGATTCTAATCGACAAATTGGCAACTGCGCTCCATCTCTGACACTATCCATCACTGTAATTGACTGATCTCCCTCCATTTGTCTGCGCCGCATATTACTCCAAGTCAAAAGTTATTTTGTACGTAGTATAGTGGTGCTTCATTTTTGGAACAGACTGTAGAGTTCCAAAAAAACTGAATTATCCATTTATTTATAATTCGAATGATACTAATGTGTTACCTACATTGGCTGATAAAATAATACGGTAGTCCTTGTCCTATTTTCTTTCAAATTATAGGTGACAATGTCCAAGGTAAGGTTAGAATTTCCACATAGCAGTATCAGTGTCCGGGCTCAGTGGAAATAATATATTTTTCATGTATTCTTATGGAACTATTCTCACTCAGCCCGGTCGTGCTAGTATGAATAGACCAATTGGAACTCGTGGAAATGATATTTTCAGTGAACTATAGTGAGGTACACGTTATAATGGCAGTGTTTGCTTAGCAATGGTATTGCTATCCTTGACTATCATTCAACAAAGCGGATAGCGCTATCTCTTTCAGATTTGCTCTGTTGCCAGATCGTCTTTCAACCCTGAAGAGACACACTGGGGGGTTTCACACCCCAGGGATTATTTTTTTCTGTTCTGCAGTTTTTAATATCAAACAGATGGGAATTTATGCCCAGTCTAAATTAGGTTTGTAGTATTGTCAACTACTCTCCACCACTTCCAGTCAGTAATAGCATTCTACAAGGTCACCAGCTCATCTTGTTCTTCGTTTGGGGTGTCTAACACCACAGAGTGTCTTTTACGTGGGACTTTTATCAAACACTTTTATTACAAAGATTTACTTGTATTGTCACTACGAATGTGGTATGGGATGATGGATCAGATTGGAATAAATGCTATGATTCTCTACAACTTGAGATTCAAAGCAATAAAATGAAGAGACGTGAGTTCTTGATGAAGTTGTCATTGGCAATGATCAAGCCATTCGTTCAAACCGGATTAGGAGCTCCAACACTTGGGCGGAACATACGTACTTCTAAAATTAGTATAAATATTGATAAGCAGTGCTCTACTTTTAATTTCTGTATGCACTTGGAACAAAAATCATTAAGAAATGATGAAGTCTGGTCTAAGTATTTGTTTTTTCATATTTTTCAAAGAAAAATGCAAAATTAAATTGGGGTGTTCAACACCCTAGTGTGTCTACTCTTTTAGCATGAAGTAAGTGTGTCTCTGTAGGGTTAAGAATGTAGAATCAATAATATTAATAACAAAATATTCCTAATTATGAAAATTCATTATGAAATTATTGAAGAATATAATAAATATCTTGCAAGATAAAATATAATTGATTATTTTGAACGTGAAAGAACCGATAATATTATCACATCAATAAACCTGTCATCGGCTTCCGTCTATATATAAGGAATTGACAAGACAGAGGATTAGCAACGTTTTTCTCCTATCTTCGATATCCCCACTGCCGTTATATCGTGGACCTCACTATAGACATGGATACTGATATGTGGGAAACGACCTTAAAACTGTTTCTCTTTGATAGTGAATTGCCTCTCTATCCATGCTCTGCGGTGTAAAGCATCATCTCTGTATTGCCAGAGGCATTTGAACATTCTTGAATAATAATTACAGTCTATTCATGAAAGACCAGACTTATGAAATACTTATGAAAGACCAGAGGAGACTATCTTGTCAAATGTTTGTTCACTGGCTAGATTTTTTGAGGTAGTTTGGAGGGTCATTTGGGATCAAGCCACACGGAGCGTTTTTCAGGCGTTTTCAGACGAGTCGAAAGAGCAGAAAGCTCTTCGATTGGTTGATGTTTATCAGCTGATTCTCGCCAACTCAATAAGCCAATCGGAGTGCTTCCTGCTCGGCCGACTCGTATGAAATACGCCTTGGAAACGCCTTGTTTGACTTGGCCCTTATTCTTCTGGAGTAAGACCTTACTTATCCTTAATAATTCCTTATAATATAAATAATTCCTTAATAATAAGAGTAAGACCTTCATTATTCTCGTAATAATTATTCTTATCATTTTCGGAATATTCGAAAGTCAGTCTAATTCAATTTGGGGTTTCCATTCTTCAAAGATTATTCTTATCAATTCAATTCCATTTTTTATAGTTTACTCGTTCTTGGAATAATTATAACCCTTCCATTGAATATTCTTCTCGTTGAATACACTGAGGTTTATTGCGTCCACTAGAACCGTTTTCGTCCGAACTAGCATCGGCCGAAAACTACCGAACTCGACCGAACGATCCCCCAACAAAGAAAGGAATTCCATTGCAACAGGATCCTACGAGCACAGCCGTCTCCGGCCGATCAATCCGAATTGAATGGGATTTTCCGGCTCTATCCGGCCGAACTAACTAGTCGAGCTGAGACAACAAAGTGTTCCCAACCTAGAATTGTTTCACAGCCTTGTTTGTTTTTTGAAGTTGTTCTGTTTTATAAAGTTGTAACTATGAACAATGAAAAGTTGATTCGTTTGGTTCAAGAGCATGTTCCATTGTGAGATATGCGAGACAAAAGATATCATCGTCGTGATGTTAAAAGGAATCAAATTATTTTGTGTTTTTTCAATTGTTGTCAAAGTGAAGAAGAATCAACAAATTTATTATTTATTTTATTTTTTAATCTGTAGACAAAGATTGCTGAACAAATAGGATCTGAAGAATTATTTGTAGGCTATTCATTACATGTTTATTTTTATTTATTTTTTCTATGGAGGTTTGTATTTTTTTTTATCATGTAACTTATTTAATTTACGTTTTGCAAGAGACCTTCAAGACTTTGTTGATTATTGGATCTTCTGTATGTCTATCGATTTAGTCATTCAACTATAGCTATTCATGTAGTTTAGCCTAGATCAAAAAATTTGTTCTAATCATTAATCATTGTGTGCTGAATACCTCAATAAGAATTATTGAATTGAATTATTGTAATGAATAACTAATTTAGAGGATATCTGTTTATTCAATTTTCAAAATCTCAATATAATCATTGTTTAAGAATAATTTTGGTGGCTATGATAGAAGTTAACTCAATATTCAATAATTCAGCCAACTTATGAACTGGACTGACGTAAACGGTTCCAATAGACGACCATATTCGGCCGAATTAACGACAGGCAGATTTGTCCGATCCAACGGCCGAACGGATCAGTTGAATACGGTTCCAGTGGACGGTTATCCTTACAAGTAGTTCTGTGAACAGTAGACCTCACGCAGTATCCTCATCCACAAGTACCTGAAACTATAGACCTTATGTAAATACAGCAATAGACTGGCTTCTCCACACATCTGTGTAATCACTTGTCAGCTGATTTATGATGAATAATTCTATAGTCTGATTTTCACTCAAATATTGGCGTATGAAGGAGGCTTCTTTTTCCTTTTATATTATCCTTGAAATGCAAAATTTCCAAAAACCTTGTATATACGTCGACGCGCAATTGAAAAAGGGATATACCTGTCAAATTTCATGAAAATCTATTACCGCATTTCGTCGTAAATGCGCAACATATACACATTTGAACATTAAGAGAAATGACAAACCGTAGACTTGAATCTTAGACCTCACTTAGCTCGGTCAATTAGGACAATAACGTGGTATCGCATGATGTGTCTGAATTAGTACTCAACGCCTTCAAAACCAAGGAGCTCTCTCATTTATCAATGTGTTGAGTGGTCGCCATTTCATTTCCATTGCTTTCAACCAATAGGATGCAAGCAGCTTGAGAATGTCATCGTCCAATGTTCACTGCATTTGAGGCGTGGTCCACATTGGATAGTCATCTAATATTTTTGGTGTCTTGAGTTGGTTCTGCCTTTCTCCGCTGGAATATTATTTTTATCTTGAATTTACGAATCTATAAAACCAGTAACCTACTAGTAGTTCTGTGAACGGTAGACCTCACGCAGTTTTCTCATTCACAAGTATCTGATGTCACCTGTTCTAGTTGATTCAGTTGAAACACAATTATTCACACTTGAATAATAATTCACTCTTAGAAACTGTTATTTGTTTCCTCCAAGATCAAAAACTCACTTATGTTAATAAACTCAGATCACGTTTGAATTTGTATCTCATATGATAATTTATCCAGTTTCGTGATAATCTCTCCATCTGATAAAAATTTTTCTAAAAACTATTTTGAAATTATTCTTTTCAATCAATAATATTATAATTTCTTCTGCAATATTCAATTCATTTTATCTTTTCCATCTTATTTTTGATCACCTATTAACCTTATTCTTTTTGAAACTTTTATTTGTTAAAATTTGGGAGAAGACAGTTTCGGGCTATGCCTGTTGTCTTCTCCAATCATATTATATTTATTATAACTATGATCTGTAATTGCCAATGAAATAAATAAATAAATAAATAACTTGTTTTTCAAATGTAAGATATAGTATGGGCAGTATTCATTGGGCACTCATCATAAAAATTATTGAAACCCTAACTTATAGAAATGTACACGGCCAGACCTCTGTGTAATGCATGCAGTGAATAATCAATCCACTTGTCAACTGATATGAATGATTCTATAGTCTGAATTATCCTATCTTCAAAGTAGATTTTTATAGTGATATCAGAGTATGGAGGAATTCCTTTTCTTTTCATATTATCCTTAAAATGCAAAATTTCAAAAATCTTGTGTATACATCGACGCGCAGTTGAAAAAGGAATATTCCTGTCAAATTTCATCGAATTCTATCAACGCGTTACATACAGACAGACAAAAGAAAATCTGAGTTGAAACATAGACCTCACTACGTTCGGTCAATAATATATGTTTTGAAAACTAGAATAATCATGAAGTCGCATCGTGATATGGTGCTCTAGCAATGAAAATTATTCCAATTTTCAAAATGGAGTGTGAACATTCAATATCAGTTACAAGACTTTTCGTGATTGATCAATAATGATTCACGACTAATTATTGACTATCACAACTCATAAGCATGAATAATTTATCAGAGAATACAGCTTCAAACTTCAATAGTGATGCATTTTTGAGAATGACAGTCGTGATGTCACACAGACACCTTCGGAGTTTTGCAACACAAACATGCTGCAAGGAAAATTCCAATTCGAACTTTGTACACTCTCCGTGGTTGATGATAAAAATTAATTCGGTTACCAATGTTCCAGCAGCATCAATTCAATCCTATAGCTTTGTTTATTTCCTCTATCTCTATCTATCTATCTTTCTCTCTCAACTCTACTCTTTCCTGTAACTGTTTCTCTCTCTTTTATATTTCATACTCTGACATCTCTTTCTATACACCTGTTTCACTGTTCCCTGTCGGGTTTCGATCACCGCACCGCACTTAAAATTCTCTTAGAGTTTTCCTTCGCCTCCTACCCTTCTCAACATTCTTTCATCCTCACCCCCTTCTCCTCCAAATCTCTCTCTTACTCTCACGCTTTCTATCTCTCATTCTCTCTCACTCCCTCACTCACTCTCTCTCCCTCTTAAATTCCGTTATTCCGTACACTTCTGTTTTCACAATTTCCTACCTTTCTCTGTCCTATATAATTCGTTATATCTGCTGTGAATATTGTCAAGCTGATACTGGTGTCCCCTGGCACAACAATTTTCTCAGCCTGTAGGTTTTTCACACTTTATCCCACAAACGATCAGGCTCCATCTATTTGTCTTCTATTGTTCTCTTCTTATACCATTTTCTAACACGTCTAGCCTCAAATTTCAGATCAAATCTCACACAATTTCTGTTCTCTGTTTTCACAATTCCTCTTCTTCTATCTCATCCACTCGTCCAATAGTTGGGAAAAGATTGTGTATCCCTCATCCTGGTAGAGAGTTAGTGGGAAGGATATCATGAATATTCTCTCCAAAGAATGGACATTGACATGTCCAAAGCTCCGCCAATTTATGTAGATGCATAACAATATTATCTATAGCTATTACCAATTGCTTTTTTCATATCAGATGCAGTTCAAAAAATCTGGTGTGGCGCACTCACACAACTTTCCTTGCCGTTATGAGAATTGATCACCTGACGCTAGTGTTCCCGCGCATCTAAAGTCTATTCAAAGATCTAAGCCAGCTGGTCAGAGGACTATAACGCTGGAGATACACGAAGTCTTCTATCTCTTCATAGTGAATGATTTAATAGAATCAACAGTTGCCAACAGTTTGCAATTGAAATAATAGCAATTTCTCGAATTTCGAGCTTATTTTCAATTTTAGGTGAAAATGTTACTGAACATTAATTGTAGAGATTTTCATACATTCTTTCTCACTCAAAATTTTGTTCAAACTGTATCTGGAGCCTGATAATTGGAAATCTGGAATGAAACTTCACCTAGATGGGGCGGAGCTCCTGAAATTTTTACCGATATGGGACTTGTGGAAGTTGATAGAGCTTATCACAACCTCTCTAGGTATGAATTTGATCAAAATCGTTGGAGCCATTTTCGAGACAATCGCGAAAAACCTGTTTTTGACAACATTTTCGCAATTTTAGCCGCCATCTTGATTGGATTTGGTCGAAATTGTTCGGTCGGATCTTATAGGGGAAGGACCTTAAGTTCAAATTTCAAGTCATTCCGTTAATT
>NW_024091679.1:0-19446 GCF_014356525.2 Nilaparvata lugens
CCACTGTTAATTTTCTATCATTTAATTTGTATTTTTGCAGTGGCTTACTTATTGTTATTGGTTTTTTATTTTATGTTGGAAGCTGCTGTCGAACATATTTTTTTCGAAGCCTCTTACTGATTACACAACATGCATAACGAGCAACAATCTATACACACTTCAACACACTTCTTCTGTCGTTAGTGGCCACCATCACTGATTTTACAACTTTAACTGGATACTTACTAAATGAAATCGAAATGAGCAACGCACTTCTTCTAGCAAGTTAGCTTCCTAGCTAGCTTCTTCAGAAGCAGGCAACCAACTACTTCTAGGGGAGAAAGTAGTCCTGTTATGTTTAGATTGCCTGAAAATTGTCAGCTGATTCTATAATTATTACTGACAACAATGATCTTATAAGTGCAAATATTGATTGAAAATTATTATTTTTATTTTAAACAATTCTTTCAACGACCAGAAGCGATGATGAGCAGGATATCATTCACAAAAAGGGAGACTAAACAAAACTCTGTATGTATTTGTATAAGTGGCAGTTCCAACTCTCAACCTTTCACTATTATTATTACAGTGTGATGCTACGCTTCTACAGGCAGTGCATTAACTTCCTGCAATAAAGTTTAAGGTCTATCAGTTAACTCTCTTCACTGCTGTGAAACTATTTTCTCTCAATTACTCAAAAATTGAATTTTTCTTGACATCTTGATCCGATGATTCTACAGATATGCTTAAAATATAATCTACGATGTGCTCTCCATTAAAATTTCAAAGGTCAAATTAGAAACTTATATTCAGAAGCGACTGAGAAATTAAATTAAGACGTTCTAAAAATATTTTTAATTATTTATGGTATCGCGAAGGAGATATCCTTGAATTTCAGGCGCCTGAAGAAATTATAAGAATGTACGTGGTACATTATCTCTAACGTGTATGCTGAGTGGGATTCAGAGAAGAAAGGATGCAGACTTTTCGAGTGACCTTACAAATTTTTACCGGAGTGTAGAGCGGTGAGTGGTTATGGGAGGGGTTGTGAAGGGCGAGAGGGGACTCAAGAGAGTGAGTCCTAAAGGAGCCCGAAGCCTCGCTCGAAATGAGCAGCGCATTAGCTTTGTCCTTGCCTTATCCCATGAGGCGAATCTTTCCGTTGCTAGTGAACCTTTTATACAGCTGCTTGGCTGAGTGCACGCTTGAGTTTTATCAATTGCAATTACATTAACCTTCAAGTAAATAACAGGAACTTGATTCTTGGTTCTCGCGGACCGAAATCAGATGGTGCACGTTACACGTTTTCAGTGAATTTGCACAATTCTATCTACATTACTGGATCCGAGACGAATTATTACAAATCGGAGCATCTTCACGAAAGTATGAATCCTAAGTGTTTCATGTAAATTTTTCGGATAGTATTCTCCACGATATTGATCCATATTTTATATTTCGTATTCTGTAGCACGATAGAATTTCAATAATAATCAGCCAATTTGTTCTTTGGTCGTCAATCAGTGCCACTTCGCTTTTATAGAATGCAGATTACTCATCGACTGACAATGTGTGATTGAACGCCATGCTGCAAGATTCGCCCAATAACAAGAATATCGTCTTTGATAACACATAAATCCAAAAACTGAAACAAACATAGTTCACAGATGGGGTTGTATTCGTTCAAAATCAGTTGATCTAATGTATGGAACATTGAACTGGAACATTGTTATGTTAAAGAGTGTCTAAAAAGTCAATAGAGGACAGTGAAGGCTATAAATTCAACTAAGAAGTTGATGATTTTTTTATTATTCATCCACAGACCACTTGTAAAAGGGGTATAAGGATTTTTCAATTTGTCATAATCAAACAGTGAAATGTTATCTATCTTCTTAAACCTCCATCTTGAGGTTTGTAAAAATCTTTATATTCCTCCACTGAGTAGGCACATATGGGTAGCAGCTCTTTTTTCAATAAAAGTCTGAAAACTTTATCTGACTTTCTTTATGCGAGATGGCAATATAAGTTGATATAATAAGTTGTACTTGAACTTCTTACAGTTCGCTCATACATAGTACTTTGGTGTGCATCATCTCTCAAATTATTTCTGTTTTTGGTCAAATATTGGTGAAATGTCTCTTCTGTATTGAATTCTGTAATAATGTGAAATTGAGTGGGTATATTGTAGTTGTTTTTTTTGTGTGTCTTATTTTTCAGGTTTTGAACTGGAGTGAACTTTGATTCGTACTTTCAGATTTTAGTGTGAGAATTTGACCATGTTTATTGAATTTGCTAACTTGTTGCTTAGTTGTCGAAATTAAAGCAATTTCGTGCATTTTTCAAGTACAGTTTCAATTTCATGTCGAAAAAGCCACTGTATTTGGAAATTGTACGAGCATTGACTTTTTGCAGCTTTGGCTTTTCCACTGGAAGTTATGCTCAACGCTCGTGGAGGGGGAATAATTTTCAGTGGAAAGACCACAGTTGGTATTGAGACGCGAACGAAAAATCATGTAAAGGTGCGAGAGCTCGGTCCTCTGAATGGGTCTGTTGCCCATCCAGAGGGACAAATGAAAAGTTTTTCATTATCAGTACTTTTGTTGTAGTTTGTGTAGTATCTAAAATTGATAGGTCAGTAGATGTAAAATTAAAAGGTTAGTGTGTGCGTGAATTAAGTAGAGTGTAGTGAGTTCATTACGTCTGAATGTATGGAGTTTGGATTAAATGTTCTCAAAAGTAAAATTTGAAAAACTGTTGAAAGGTGAGTGCCAAGCTATTGTTTTATTTAGCTCGGAATTTGTACATAGAAGACGGAGGCCCGAATTGTTGCAGCAAGTTAGCAGGTTCCAAATGTATAGATGACATTGAATCTACCTTCTTTTTCTGAATCAGTTACTGAGTACCTCTGTTGGAAAATTTGACATTATTTCTATTGATTCGTTTGATTCGTTAATGAGTTCAATAAACCTGAGGTTGAATTTTAAAAGTATTTTTCATTGAAGTTCCTGGCTCGTAGTTACTATAGTGCTAGAATAGGTTACAATGATGATAATCTGTGCATTTGAATGAACGAATCCACTAAGAGCTCCCAACCAATCAAGGATTCAAATACCGGTGGATGATTTGATAGCATAATTTTGGTAAATATTATAGAAGAGGAGAAACAACCCTCCCTCCGTTTACAAATCATTCATGTTTTTTTTGAGAGGCAGATGTTTCCAGAATAATATATAGGCTTGTTGGGAGTGGGAGAATTCCAAGTTCTTCGAAGTAAGGCCGACAGGCCTCTATAGGCTTGAGGCGGTGGCGCCGAAAGCTGATGATGCTGCGAATGAGTTGGTCAACATCAGAACTCGTGTCGCGGAGCTTCGACTTTCGACTTGATGAATTGGCTCAATACTCAAGAGAAATAATATTCGTTTATCCGGTGGTTCCTGAACTCGAAGGGTGGATGTGACTGGAGCTGTCGTTAGCCTGCTCAACGACAAGCTGAAGTTGGGGATTGTGCCGGCCGACATTGACAGATGCCACCGTGTCGGTCGCCCGATCGCCACTGCTACGGCCGGCGGCCCGTCCTCTGCGCGTGAGCCACGCCACAGACAGATACTCATCAAGTTTGTAAGCTATCAGAAGAGGAATTTAGTTATTTCAAACAGGCGCCAATTGGGGGGTTCCGGCTTATCCGTGTATGAGGATCTCACTATGAAGCGACGTGTCTTGTTTAGAGAAATGTGTGGAAGATTTGGTTTTAGAAATGTGTGGAGGTCGTAATGGTGTTGTGTTTTGGAGGCTGAACGGGAGGGTGGTCTCTCAGTTCTCAAATGGCCGTGATAGTGTTGTACATGAAAATCAAAATCAATTATTGCAATGAGTGTGTATGGCTATAATTCACGCGTATGAAAGTGATAATTTACTTTCCTGCCCTATTACCAAAGGTAAGGAAAGTATCGCTTTTCCAAAAAAATCAAGGTACCCCAACTGTGTTGTGTTGTGTGTGTGTGTGTGTGTGGTGTGTGTGTGTGTTGTGTGTGTGTGTGGGTGTGGTGTGTGTGTGTGTGTGTGTGTGTGTGTGCGTGTGCGTGGCGTACGTGTGCGCGCGCGTGTGTGTGTGTGTGTGTGTGTGTGTGTGTGTGTGTGTTGGTGTGTGTGTGTGGTGTGTGTGTGTGTGTGTTGTGTGTGTGTGTGTGTGTTGTGTGTGTGGTGGTGTGTGTGTGTCTGTGTGTGTGTGTGTGGTGTGTGTGAGTCTGTGAACACGATGTCTCATCTCCCAATTAAAGGAATGACTTGAATTTGGTACTTAAGGTCCTTACAATATAAGGATCCGACTCGAACATTTCGAACAAAAGCAATTCAAGATGGCAGCTGGTATGGTGAAAATGTGGTTAATATCGGCTTCAGATACACTTTTTAAACGAAAAAATTCAAGTGGAAAAGATTGAGCATGAAAATCTCTACAATTAATGTTCAGTAAAAAATTTCACCTAAAATTGAAAATAAGCTCGAAATTCGAGAAAATATTATTATTCAATTGCAAACTGTTTGCAACTGTTGATTCTATTAATCATTCACTATGAGAGATAGCAGACCTCGTGTGTCTCCAGCGTTATTGTCCTGTCACCAGCTGGCTGAGATCTTTATAGTAGACTTGAGATGCGCGTGAACACTAGCGTCATCAGGTGATTTTTTTTCTTTTTATTGATCTTTTGTATGTCTATCTTAAGACTATTTTCTCCCTCTCCAGATTATAGCTGAATACCCTGTAATTCTTAATGTGTATGAATTTCTCTGGATGAAAATGGCCCCACGGAGAGGTTTATTCAATATTTATATGAAAAAATAATTAGCATTGCTGAATGATTCTATATATAGATATATATATATATATATATTAATATATATATATAGTATGTACTACGGTTATAATGTATGTTAACATTGAATCCGTAGCCCACAATAAATTATGTCTGGGGATACAACTATCTTGTTATTAAGTTTTTGAGTAAAATTCTATATCATATTTGATAGGCTAAACAATTAGAATATGGAGAGAATTCATTGAAAATGATAGTTCTTGGTAGCCAATTGATTTAAAATCAATAATTGCTCTGCTATCACTGAATTTTTAATTATTATTATTTCGTTTCAGCAATGAAATTTTTTTGACAATCTACATGCAGTAATTTTGATTTAAAAATTTGTAAATTCTCTATCAATGTGGTTGGAGAGTCGGATTCAAAGTGTGTTTCTATTTTCTCGTGAGTAAAAGTTTGCTCAATGGATAGAAAATAGGCCGAAAGACAGAAACGATACTCGTTTATTGTTTCATTTCATTTACATATACATCAGTGCTGGCATTTTTGTTTATCTCTTTCTAGTAAGTAACATAGTTCCCTGTTTCACTCTTCATTTCTTATCTGGATTATCAATTTGTTATCGTTATCTACTTTCATCACTCTGATTAATAAAGCAGGTATTATTAAATGACTGTGGAGACCAACTATAAAATTGTCGGCCTATATATCGAATTGAGCTTACTTACAAACATTAATTTGTTGTATATATTTAGACATAATAAGTATTTAATTTTTTTCCTTACTATAATCAATAAAATATAACTATTAGCCATTTGTAGCTTTTGTTTCTGGTAAAATGTCTGAATGAGCTTTTACTATCGAAATGTTAATGGATTAAGAACTAAAACGCATGAATTTTCGGAAAATCTTTGAATTCAAATTTGATGCCATAGCTTTGTCTGAAACTGGCTTCACTCTCATATATCCGACCAAGAGCTATTTGATAATAGGTATACATGTATATATCGTAAGACTCAACAAATGACGGAAGAAGAGGATGGGGAGTTGTTGTAGCTGTGAAAGATGCTATAGCTCTGAATTGGTAGTCTTCCCGTGGTGAGGGTTTCCAGTATTTGTGTGTCAAACTAAATTTCGATTATTGTAATGTATTTTTGATTGTTGTTTACATTCGCCTGCTTCGAATATGTGTATTTTGGAAAATTTCTATGATCATGTTGAGAGTCTCAATGGGTTAATTGATGGTAATAGTTATGGTTGGAGATTTAATCTTCCTGAGATTAACTCGGCTGATTACAACTTATTTACTGGTTCTTTACGTGCACGTAGACTAAATAATTTTCAACATTGTTCAACTTAGAGCTCAAGAATAATATTCTCCAATGTAAACAACCGTACTTTGGATCTGGTACTTAGCACATTGATTAGAGTGTCCAGCGGATGCATCACTTTGGTTTTTGAGGATGCTCATCATCCTGCTCTTGAACTAACATTTATCATACCGTATCTCAATTTAAACCGTAATTACAATTATTTTTCTGATAACCTTTTTATAACTATAAAAGAGCTGACTATTTAAACTTGTACATTATTTTGAATGAAATCGATTGGTCCTCTCTCTATTGTATGACAGATGCTGAGGCTGTGAATCATTTCTATAATACTTTATTCTCTGTCATTGATTGTTACGTACCTAGAAGGAATGCTGTAAAAAGGCAAGGTATCCCTTATGGTTCACAGGGGAAATAATTAGGGAAATTAAACTTAAGAACAGAATGGCAAGGAAGCGGAGACATTCTGATTTTCATAATCATAGATTTATATTGATTAGGCGTTCATTGAAAGCCAAAATACGTGAAGCCAATAAAAGGTACCTAATTACTGTTCAGTCCTCAGTGGGAGGTAACATGCGTAGTTTGTGGTTCTATGTGAATAACTGTGGTGTATTGCTGCAGCACGAAGCAGAAAAGTATGTTTCTGAATTCATCAGTATTCGAGAGTGGGGTGGATATTGCGAATGGTTTCGCCAAACACTTTGCCTCAGTTTACGATGGTTCGATGGTTCCTTCTGCCATGAACTCACCGGCTGTGTCTGATCAGAATTTTAAATTCAAGGACTATTTCCATCGAAAATGTTGAGAAAGCTATCAAGTTACTAAGCCTAGGCACAGAGAAGGGATCCTCTTCTCTGTGGCCTAGGGCATCGTGTGGTCCTGATGGTATTCCACCTTTCCTGGTGAATTTCCCACTGCGATCTTTTTCCCGTAAATCTTTGCTTCATTTTCAATTTATCTCTAAAAATTGGTGTTTTTCCGAATGAATGGAAGCTCGCTAGGGTCTCACCAATATTAAAGTCTGGCAACATGCAAGACATTTCTAATTTTAGACCAATAAGCTTGACAAATGTTTTTTCAAAGACTAAACAGCAACACGGCTTTTTAACTGGTAAGTCGACTACTACAAATTAATTGAATTTTCATGTGATGTTTTGCATGGTCTGGAGTCTTCTGGGAGGGTTGATGTTGTATACATTGATTTCCGAAGAGCTTTTGATCATGATGTACCTCTACACAAACTACTGGCCTATAATCTCTCGAATTCTACTGTAGGATTTATAGCATCTTATCTGAAGGACAGAAAACAATTTGTGTCATATGATGGTTGTGATTCTGATCTATATGCAAACGTATCTGGTGTCCCTCAAGGTACATCATTAGGTCCTCTTTTATTCCTCATCATGATCAACGATTACCAGATGTATTAAAAACTCTAAATGTCTTTTATTTGCCGATGATGTTAAGATATATAAAACTATTACTGTAAATGATTATGACAAGAGGATATTAATAAGATTGCCACATGGAGCTATGTGAAGGGTTTAAAAATTAATGTTAATAAATCACACATAATGACATTTTCAAGACAAAATATTCCTTTTAATTTCTCTACATGATGAATGGTTCTGCTCTTCCAATCAAAATATCGTGTAAGGATTTAGGAGTCTATTTTCAAAGTGATTTCAGATTCATCCCTCATATTGAACACATTTTAAATGTTTCTAATCGACTGTTGGGCTTTGTTATTAGAACTTGCGAACACTTCAGTAATTTAGATACTATAATATATCTGTACAAGTCGTTGGTAAGGAGTAGATTGGAATATGCCTCAATTATTTGGGATCCTTATCATGCTGAATATTCTGATTCTCTTGAAAAAGTTCAAGTTCAAAATAAATTCCGTCGCTACCTGTATTTTAAAAAGTTTGGCCACTATCCCTATTTTGCATATCCCACATCCAACTCAGAATCATGTTCAAAATTCCAACATTAAAGTCCAGACGTAATCTCCAAGCCATCTTACATTTCTATAAAGTAGTTAATGGTCTTACGCAGCATCTTTTTCACCTGGAAAGATTGAGCTTCTATGTGCCGACTGTTTCTCGTGGAAGGTATTTTTCGTTTTTTATACCAAGATCTCGAACGTTGCACGATTACAACTCACCCATCAATCGATCCATGAGACTTTCCAACACGTATTTCGTGATATTGATCTCTTCAATGATTTTCATATACTTTCTGTACTTTTTCTGCTGTGTTTCTGCTGGAGTTTTCTTCCTGTTTTCAGACCTGGTTCCTGTGACTTCTCGCACGCGCTCTCTCTTGCCGCCGCCCTGGCTCTCTCTCGCTCCCCAACCTGCTCGCTCCCATCAGCATCTACCACTGCAACTGCCCACCACATGGATTATCTGCTGGACTCTGACATGATAAAGGAATCTGAATCTGAATCTGAATCTGATCTCCACTTGGACTCGATTTTCCACCACTGGATTCCATCTCTCTCTTTGGTAGAGAGTTAGTGGGGAGGATATTTTAATATTCTTCCCAAAGAATGGACATTGATATGTCCAAAGCTCCGCCAATTTATGTAGATGCATAACAATATGATTATTATCTATAGTTATTATATTACAAATTGCTTTTTCCTTTCATATACAGTTCAATAATTATTTTCTTAGTCTATATCATGTAAATTCATCTATAAATTTGCTGTATTGTGAGCTATTGTATATAAGTGTATAAACAGTATATATTGTAATCTACATAAATAAAGTACTCAATCAATCAATCAATCAATCTCCTCTGAGGGAGGATCCAAGAGGGTCCACAGTCGAGAGGATGACCGACCTTCAAAAATAAAGGTAAATTAAATCATTTCAGGATTCAATGACTAAGGTGCCCTTCACTACAATAATAGGAAATTCGTATTAATAGATTTCACAGTAGATATACCTTGGCATTTTTCATGAGCTGGCTTCCTGTTCTATAATGAATCTTTCCACTGCTATTTATGATTATATATAAGGCATTATTTCAAACTGAAGAGATCCACATTTGTTAATACTGATTAATAATTTATCTTGATATTAATTCCCAAAACTACGTTCAATGCATCAACTACTTCACTCCAGAGGGTACTAAGAAAATCATTATCTCTATTCTTACTAATAATTACATCTCTTACCAAAAGTATTTCCATAATTAATAATTATTTTCGAAATGCTGAATTACAAAAAATGGATGATTAACATACGTTATAGATATATATGTAATCTATAGGTATAGATAGTAATCTCTTCTATATTAGGTGTACATAATGATATCTTCTACTATTGCCACAGCTCGAACAATAAAAGCTAATGTGTGAAGAGTTATTGATGGAATAGAGAGGTGGGTAGTCTGTTCATATGCTTATAAAGGGGCTGTGTTTCATTAACGTTATCTTAGACATTCATCACTAAAATATTACAGTACTCAATTTACTACTTTTATCGTTATTGCAACTCCTAATAGTTAATTATACTTCTAATACTATATAATATTTTTTAAACTTCAACGTTGAATCCTATTTAAAACTCATCTAAAATAATCTAGCTCTTTCTCAAGCGTCTCCTCTACTTCTTATTTTTCTTTCTCATTTCTGATCTTTGCAATGATGATTATTATTCTTTTCTATTCTTCTTCGTCTTCTTCTTCTTCTTCTTCTCCTTCTCTTTCTTTTTTCTTTTCTTCTTCTTCTTTCCTTGATCAATCCAAGATCACAATACGATGTTCTATTTCTTATTCTATAGTTCAGTTCATAATTTCCTACTCGCACATCTTTACTTCGACTCGATCTTCCACTACTGGATACCTTCTCGCTCTACCTCCACTCGGACTCGATTCTTCCACTACTGGATACCTACTCGCTCTATCTCAACTTGGACTAGATTTCCCACTACCAGCTTTTCCTCAATCTTCATCTTATTCACCATTAGGTGAATTATTCATCACCGTAACTCCACAGATCACAACATCTACATCTTTTGATGTGTTTAGTGAATTTTTTGAACTAGTGTTTTTAAATAGTGAAGGAGCCGAACTGTCAAGGCATACATGATGCACTCGAATCAAAAAACTTTTTCATTTAGTTAAGTTTTATCAGTTCCATCCCCGTTTTCCCCGTCATGTGTCGTTCTGAGGTCGGTTCACGATTGGTCTGCTGCTTCCATGATGCCTCTCACTGACTCGTCAGCTCGCTCGCCCTCAAGTAGGTATGATATTTCATAATAGTAATAATGACGCAGGTATGTTCTAGCAAATAAGCTCCACTCTTCCAAAAACTTTTCAAGGCTGCTCACCTTAACGTCCAATCCCTCAGCTGCCACATTGATGAACTCAGAGCAATCTTCCGTTTTCAGGACTTCAATATAATTGGAATTTCCGAATCATTTTTGAAGCTAGTATTTCATCAAATTTTGTTGCATTACCTGGATATAATCTTTTCCGTAATGATAGATGAATAAAGCTGTGGGGGTGTAGTAATTTATGTGAAAGATGGTATCAAAACAAAAGTTTTAATCACATCTAAACAAGAGTATTGTTCCAGACCAGAGTTTATGCTACTTGAATTATCTTATCTAGTACTGATAAATTACTCGTTGGTATCTGGTATCTGACCAAAAATAGGTCATTTTATTCTTATGCCTTGTTATAGCCGTATACTAGTTATGGGGGATATGAAACCCGACTTGAACATGACAAATCGTAACTTTGACTACTTTCAACTGACTACTATTTTCCAATGCCTAAACATGACTATTTTACCTCTTGATCCAACTCATCATACTAATGTATCTGACACACTCATTGACCTTCTCATTGTTAGTGATCCAACGAGGTTGTTCAAGCAGGCCAAATCCCAGTCCCAGCTATTTCTGGACATGATTTGATCACTGTGTAGTTTCCCATAAGATACCTAAGCCAGAACAGAAAATTATCACTTATAGAGACTTCAAAAACTTTGATGAAGCCGCCTTCCTGACTGATGTGGCTCAGACTCCATGGCATCAAATTGAAGCGTCACCCTCAGTTGATGACATGGTCAAGACTTTCGAGAATTGGACTTTGACTTTGTATGACAAACATGCACCTTATGTGACAAGGAGGATTAATAGAAAACGACGTGTACCGTGGATGACTGAAGACATACTTAAGATGATGGGACGTAGAGACAAAGCACATAGAAAATTAAAAAGACTTGGACAGTTTGATATAGCCTTAGAAATAGAGTTAAACAGGAATTACGAACTCAAAGATTAGGTACTTGAATTCGTTTATGACAAACAATAGACAAGACTCTAATCACTTTGGCAGGGAATAAAAGAATTCGGGCTTGGCAAACAGAAACCGAATCCACAAATAGACTTACCATTGAACAATATAAATGACCATTTCGTTTCACACTCTAACCAATGCGACGAAGTTGTCATTGCTAATCATATCGATGATCTTGAAGAGCAGGTTACAAACTTAGATTTACCAATTACTGATCAATTTCATTTCCATTCAATCTCAGAAGAAGACACTTTCAGAGCAATTCAACGTTTTCAAAGTAATGCTACGGGTGTAGACAAAATTCCTATTAAATTTATCAAGAGGATGTTATTTGCTGTTCTACCAACCATTACATACATTTTCAACAAGTCACTTGAAGAAGGCATTTTCCCTGAAAACTGGAAGTTTGCTCTGGTTCGCCCTCTAAATAAAGTTCCATCACCCAATAAAGTTGAGGATTTTAGACCAATCAGTATTTTACCTGCATTGTCCAAAGTGCTAGAAAGACTCATTCATGCTCAAGTTGTAAAATTTCTAGACAACAATAGTAAGCTTCATAACTTCCAATCAGGCTTTAGAAAATTCCATCCAACTAAGACAGCTCTGCTGCATGTCACTGATGTTATAAGGTTAGCTATGGACCAAAGAAAATGCACCATCCTCACCCTATTTGATTTTTCTAAAGCATTTGATACTGTTGATCATACAGTCCTTTTGAATAAGTTGGCTATTCTTGGTTTCAGTCACAACTCGTTAGTTTGGTTCAAATCCTATCTATTAGGTGGGAAACAATGTGTATCTGTCGGTGACAAAAAGTCAACTTGGAAAAACGTTATGCATGGAGTACCACAAGGTTCAATTTTAGGCCCTCTCCTCTTCACTTTGTATGCTAATGACCTTTCTTCCATTATCAAATTCTCCAGTTTCCATACTTATGCAGTCGACCTTCAAATCTATTTAAGCTGTCCCATAACAAAAATTAATGAAACAGTTGGAATTATGAATCAGGATATGATTCGATGATACAATTCGATAGTGGAATGGACAAAGAAAAATGGCCTTAAGCTTAATCCCATCAAAGCACAACCCATTATAATTGGATATTCTCGTCTTATAGACAATATTGACCTTGAATCGATTCACAAAATCAGTGTAGACGGTAATGACATTCCTTATTGTAGCTCAGTTAAAAATTTAGGCATTATTATGAGTAATACTCTTGACTGGTCAGAACAAGTGAACAAAACTTGTAAAAAGGTATTCTCAGCCATGCACTCATTGAAGAAAATGCACATATCCTCGCTAGAAACATTGAATTATTATGGTTCAATCCTCTCATCTTCCCACATTCAATGTATTGTAATTCTGTTCTTAACGATATCACAATTATAACGAAGTCACTCTGAATGATAAACTACAGCGTTGCCAAAATTATTGTCTACGTTTCGTCTACTCTCTCCAACGCCATGATCATATCACCCCAGCCACATTGCTAGTTCAACATTAAAGCTTCCCGATAAAGGCTTTTTCGAATAGTCAAGCTTCTTAGAGATATCTTGAAATACGGTAATCCGAACTATTTCAAAGATGATTTCAAATTTGTCTCTGAAGGTAGGAGGATAGATGCTTCACATACTAGAACCGGAGAAAGTACTTTAAGGATACCCAATCATCGAACTACTATTTTCACAAAATCCTTCTTAGTCAGTGCCTGTCGTGCATGGAATGCACTTCCTGTTTCTATCAGGTCTATCGAGAGCCGAGCGAGCTTCATCCTGACTTTAAAAAACATATTTTGGAAACAATGACTGAAACTGTCCGGCCCTAGAACGATCACATGACAACCATCCCTCACCCATTCCACCAATATAAACCTTAAAACCTGTTATAGAACGAATTATATATATAATATATATATATATATATATATATTATATATATATATATATATATATTATATATATATATAGATATATATATACAGGGTGTTTCAGAAGTAGTGTCGAGAATTTTAGGGTATTGTACCTGGATGCTAGGAGACTACAAATGTCATATTTGAAGTGTCCAAAACTCAGCGGTTATCCTTATAGCTGCCATTTTGTTTTTTTCACTTAAAAATTTTTATCTCAAGAACGAAATGTTGTATTGATCTGAATTTGGCATGAATATTTATGCTATAAAGACTCAACTATAAAAAATAAAAAAAAAATTTTTCGTTGAAATTTTTCAAAATGGCGGCCATTTTAATTTTTGATGGCGAATATCTCGAAAACCGTCCATTTTACAGAAAATTTACAAGAGACAAAAAAGTTAGCAAATTTTTTCACATTCCAATGATACCTAATTTATATTTATTGAGATTGGTCGAAGAATAACAGAGAAATTAATTTTTTTCGTACTGCATGCATGACCACTTTTCACCATTTAAAGATCAATATTAATTTTTTAATTCCAGAT
Source organism: Nilaparvata lugens (assembly GCF_014356525.2). Classification (NCBI taxonomy): domain Eukaryota; kingdom Metazoa; phylum Arthropoda; class Insecta; order Hemiptera; family Delphacidae; genus Nilaparvata; species Nilaparvata lugens. Next base: position 13,898 of record NW_024091679.1, read on the forward strand.
GTATTTAAGATGAAGCTTTGAAACTCGGTATGGCTCCATATGGGCAAACAGATGATTTTACAATGGTTTTCAGATGATAATGTTTGTCTTGTAAAAGTATTGTTGTTTCATTAAAAGTAAAGAACCAGATGTAGTGCTTCCTATTTCTTAGTCTCACGTTTCCTAGGTCTTATTTCTATCTTAAATTTCCAGTTTCAATATTTTCTTACGTTGCTTCTACACAAATATTTAATTATTGTAATGGAATTTAGTTCGCTGGAGTACACCGATATTCACTTCATGTATGGAGCAGCTCTTGGCAATGCGACCGAAGCAAGAAGAATGTATGCAGCTGCATTTCCAAACCGCCGTCTCCCTTCCGACAAGGTGTTCACAAGAACTCACAATCGGCTGAGAGAAGTTGGTTCATTTGAACGGAACAGGGTAATTGCTGGTAGGCCTCGAGCAGTTCGAAATGTTGCTTTTGAAGAGGAAGTATTGCAGAAATTCGATTTCAATCCTAGAACGAGTACGAGAGCAGTTGCAAAGCAAATCAATTCAAGTGCTTCTTCTGTGTGGCGTGTACTAAACAAGGAAAGACTTCACCCCTTCCGCTTTCAAAAAGTTCACTCATTGGTTGAACGCGACTATGAGCCAAGAGTAAACTGTGCCCGTTGGTTTCTTCAGCAAGACATTATCCAACCAAATTTTCTAGAAAATGTGTTATTTACCGATGAGTCCAGCTTTACAAGAGAAGGAATCTTCAACTCTCGCAACAGTCACGTCTGGGCCTTAGACAATCCTCATGAGGTCAAAGTGCGTGGTTATCAGCATAGATTTTCGCTGAATGTTTGGACGGGTATCTTAGGTAATCGCGTGATTGGACCATACATTCTTCCTAATCGTCTGAATTCTCCCACGTACATTACTTTTTTAAGAGACATACTACCAGAACTTTTGGAAGATGTGCCTCTTGCAAACAGATATAATATTTGGTTTCAACATGATGGTGCCCCTGCTCATTTCGGAAATGTTGTTACGGACTTTCTGAACATGACCTATCGTCAGCGGTGGATTGGGCGGGGTGGACCAGTACCGTGGCCCGCACGTTCACCTGACCTCAACCCTTTAGATTTTTTTTCTGGGGCCATATGAAAGACCTTGTTACAGCACGCCAGTAGAAAACGAAGAAGACCTTGTGGCAAGAGTGGTTGCTGCAGCAGGTGCCATTCAAGATGATGAAAATGCTTTTATAGCAGTTCGACGGTCCATGATTGAAAGGTGCAGACTGTGTAATCAAGTTGAAGGACGGCATTTTGAGCAATTGCTGCATTAGTATCAGTGAACCGATTTGAGTGAAATTAATATTTTTCAATGTAAAATAAAATTTGGAGGAAAGTTATTCTTGTATATTTCTGTAATAAGAACGGTTTTCATGAAATTATAAAAAAAATTAATATTGATCTTTAAATGGTGAAAAGTGGTCATGCATGCAGTACGAAAAAAATTAATTTCTCTGTTATTCTTCGACCAATCTCAATAAATTAGGTATCATTGGAATCGTGAAAAAATTTGCTAACTTTTTTGTCTCTTGTAAATTTTCTGTAAAATGGACGGTTTTCGAGATATTCGCCATCAAAAATTTAAAATGGCCGCCATTTTGAAAAATTTCAACGAAAAATTTTTTTTTATTTTTTATAGTTGAGTCTTTATAGCATAAATATTCATGCCAAATTTCAGATCAATACAACATTTCGTTCTTGAGATAAAAATTTTTAAGTGAAAAAAACAAAATGGCAGCTATAAGGATAACCGCTGAGTTTTGGACACTTCAAATATGACATTTGTAGTCTCCTAGCATCCAGGTACAATACCCTAAAATTCTCGACACTACTTCTGAAACACCCTGTATATATATTATATATTATATAAACTCATGTTATTTCAATTATCCACTGCATACTGCACTAAGATTATTCTGAAAGTTGATAAGCCTGATTACTTTCAGCCTTCTTCATTTTATTAATCAATTATTTGATCTTTTCTACCTATATAATTATTTCACTTTATCAATTTTCTGTTTTTTTTCTCTTGAATATTCATATTGATTAAAACTTTCACAATATTTCCATTAATAATAAATCCTTAGTTTAATAATGAAATTAATGTTTTGGTAGAGAGTTAGTGGGGAGGATATTTAATATTCTTTCCGAAGAATGGACATTGATATGTCCAAAGCTTCGCCAATTTATGTAGATGCATAACAATATAATTATTATCTATAGTTATTATAGTACAAATTGCTTTTTCCTTTCATATACAGTTCAATAATTATTTTCTTAGTTTATATTATGTATATTCATCTATAATTTTGCTGTATTGTAAGCTATTGCATATAAGTGTATAAGCCAGTATATTGTAATCTACATAAATAAAGTACTCAATCAATCAATCAATCAATCAATTCTTCTAAGCACTACGTACTAGAAAATTGTAAGAAATACAGGAATGTTAGTAGTACATCTTTGGTTTCCTGGAAGTTCTTTTTTGCCGTTTGTATGAGTAGGAATTATTTTTGATAATTTCGATGGTATAGAACTTTACTCTTAGTCATAGAACTATTAAATCAAGTTGTTTTTTTTGCTGAATTTTCAACTAGGTAGTTTGAAATATTGAAACAGTCGCCAGATTTTTTATTTTTCAAGGATTTGATTATTATTTTTAATCCTTCACAACTCATGGGATTGAAGATTGAAAACCTCTGTGTACTTCCATGATTCATATTGAATACTGAAAGATAATCATTTATACTATTTTTTCCAGGAGCATATTCGGTATTTTTTAGAGGAGAACTGGATTTTCGATCGCGATATTAAGCTGTCACATTTTTACTGTATAAATTGAAGTAAGCGACTTTCAAATCACAATCGCTTCATATTTCCAACTGAGAAAGGAACGCTTTCTTGACGGAGGCAATCTCTTTCATATAATGAATGAATTATCTGTCATGCTGTTCATCGAAGAATCAATCTGCTCTAATTGTCATGTTTGCAATGGCTAGCTGTATCTTTGAAATATGATATTTCTAAGATAAATTAATAATTCAAGCTGCATCACAAGATTTCGTGCTCAAGAACTAGAGCAGCAATTCTACATTTCATTTGCAGTCTCTTTCCACGAAGCTTTGAGCGTTGAAAATTGAGAATCCAGACCGGAAAGACGTAGATGAGAAATTATTCCAGATTACCTTCCCTTGAACAAATTCCTAATTTTCTCGGATCTAAATTGGTTTTAGGGACGCTTCAAGTCATCTCATTTATAATATTTTTAACTTCTTTCAAGGATGAAAACCTTTAATGTTCTGAGGTCTTAATACTTGGAAATCGTAAATGATAAGACAAAAGGGAAGAAAAGTGATGAGGCAGGGTGGGTTGCGCGTGACAAAAGATGAAAGAACAGTTTGTTTGGGATTGATAGAATTAGAGATAGGGTTAAGAGAAGAGAGAGTAACTTGAGTGATAAATAGAAAGATACACAGATGACACGCAAAGGAACCTGATATTTTTTTCTTGGTCGATGATGGAAGATGAACTTTATTTCTTGTTGACCGAGCGAAGTGAGGTCTAAGATTCAAGTCTACGGTTTTGCATTTCTCTTTATGTTTATATGTTTAAATGTGTTTATATGTTGCGCATTTACAGCGAAACGCAGCAATAGATTTTCATGAAATTTGACAGGTATTGAATTTTTGAATTTCGCGTCGACGTATACATAAGGTTTTTTTTAAATTTTGCATTTTAAGGATAATACAAAAGGAAAAGGAGTTTCCTTCGAACACCAATATCACCGTCAAAATCAGACTATAGAATTACTCTTCAAAAATCAGCAGTCTAGTGGACTATAATACTACCCGTTCAAAAACATCGAGCATCTTGAAAATGTATCTTTCCATCAACGTTAGTAGACAGTTGTCTACTAACTTTGTCGAAGCTGAGACCATGATTCTAGTTAGGAGTTTGGAGTTATTGATGAAAACATTTTTATTTTTTAATCTGATGATTAAAATTGCAACAAATATTATTGAAAAGAAATTGATTTCTAAAATCATGAAAAGTGAGAAATGAAGTTTGTAGGAAATCAGCATTATGTAGTTTATTTTGTTATTTCAACACATCGATTTTTCGCCAACACGACAACACAGAATGTTCTCTGATGGGTTGATTGGATTGGTGTATCGACGGCAGCCAGACCTGATAACAGCGCTCACACTCACATTCCACGACGACACGTCATGATACGATAGGTCAGAAAGCTCTATGTTCATTTAGGATTTTTTCTAGACATTTTAAATTGATAAATTATTTATTAATTTTTGAGAAAACATAACAAAAGGTCAATGTATCTTACTGAGCGCGAGGTCCACTGTTCACAGAACTACTAGTTTAAGAGTGAGATTCTTGATGTCAGACTGAACAATGAAATCGATGATAAGTTAATCTAGATTCAAATCTTGAATATATAATATTTTCAGGAATCAATTATAATTGTTATCATATTTAGAGATTTTTGATGAATGTGACTTTCAATGTTTCAATTAATATGTCTTTCGACATGGCATGCATTTCATAGAATTGTGTATTTTCTGGCTGTATAATTTATAAATTAGTACCCCAATGTAGTTGTTTATGAGGAATAAATGAATGAAAAAATTGTATTTGTTATAATGAGCCAAAACTTCGTAAGCATTTGTTTGCTGTGAGATGATAGCACGGCACCATGTAAAGAAGGTTTAAAAAGTAAGATGCTTTGTATGCCTAGTTGTTGTTTGGCTATTTCAATGTAGAAAAGTCACGATCTCACCAGTTGATCCCTGGACCGATTCACCCCTCCACAGCATCAAGACGCTACTATGCATAACGATAATATCCAATCACCAGCTAAGTTGTATCCAGATATCTAAGTCAACCAGCCTAGCATAGCATAATAATTCTATATATTAGGAATACAGCAGTTGGCTCATTTCAACTTTCGCCCGCCCCCCGCTCCGAAAAACTAGGGTTCAAATTATCAGATTACTTCTGAACCTTTATGCTCCAAGACCTGCAGTTTGAGATGTACCATTTCATAAAGATCAAACGATTACTTAATTCGCTCAGTATTGAAATTTTGAATTCACATATTATTGGAGAAACGTTCAATTAGAACTAGGGGAATGAGTTCAGAAAGACTCTGAGATTCAATTAGAGGCTTTGATGACTTGTTTGGCGAAGTCTTGGAGCGTTCTTTGTTCAATGAATGACAACAAAGTAAAAAGGTGCCGCATTTTTCGGACTTCGTCTAGAAACTGTTTCTGAACACATTATTCCTTGATGTTTGGTAAATTACGTTGTTCGCATGAATGAGTCAGGAATCCCACTGACTCACTAGAAAGAGTCAATTCTCTCCGTCGAGCAGAGTATATCATGAAAGTCTTTCGTTGCAGAATGAATAAGGATAATCAAATTTGTTCGGATCCGGAAATTTTGTCTGTGCTGGCTGCTATTGTGGACGCAATTTCCGTGCCGGCTCCC